>NC_060975.1:1037500-1107500 GCF_910589235.1 Vespa crabro
TCTCCATGAACTATTATTATTATTTGTTTAACAAATTCATTTCTTCATTATAATAATTTACTTATTTATTTATTTATTTATTCATTATATTATATTATATTATATATATATATATATATATATATAATAAATTTATTTCCATTCTGTTTAATAGTTTATAATATAAGAGGAAATTATATATACCGATATAGTGATTGATTTATAAAAGAAAATAATACATGTTTCATAAAGCACGCGTATGTGCATACGTATGCAGTTAAGATCTTTACTTTTTATGAATATAAAAAAAAAAAAAAAAGAAAAAAAAATAGAAGAAAAAGAAGAAGAAGAAGAAGAAAGAGAAGAAGTAAATGTAATATAAGAGCATAAAGCCGGATAAACCTCGTTTTCCTGACTCGATCGTACGTACAACCAGAAGCTCGAAGTTCGACGTAATTAAAAGTTTTAGAAGGCCATCATATTTCATCGTTTAGTCAAGGCAACGTCGTTCACTCCGAACTCCCAGATCTCCTGTCTCGAAACCTTTTGAACAAGTAAGAAAATAAATCCCTCCCCCACCTCCTTTCTCTCTCTTTCTCTCTCTCTCTCTATCTCTTGACAAAGTATTTTGGATACATAGTTTTCAATTCTGATAAGAAAAACTTCAATATTAATATTTCTAGTAGGATAATGCAAGATGATAAAATTTGAACAACATTACTAACCGATAAAAATTAATCACTATTAAGAACGTTTTAGCTAAGAAAATATATTCTTGCTTTTTCTTTCATAAAAAAAAAAAAAAAAAAGAAAAGAAAAAAGAAAAAAGAAAAAGAAAAGAAACAATTAAATTGAAAGAGAAATGATTATTTAACAATGAATTATAATGAAACGCTTGATTAAATATTTCCTGGATATATTCAAGGATATTCCTTTTAACGAAATACTATTTCAGGATCTCGTAGGAAAACGTCAGATGGTAGACAAACAGGACTAGTAAAACTCAAGGACACCTGCTAGTCTGGCTAACTCTAATAGCACTTTCGCGTAAATAGCAACCGTAAATGCGATCGCACGAGCGGCAATTAATTATCAAACACTGGCATGGTTGGGTGTTTTCGTTCGTTCCCATTTACATGAACGTTGAAATACCATTTTCAATCGATGCCAAATGAAATTACCGGAGAGAGTCGTCGGTCAAGCTATGTGTTTCGAGATAATATTAGATCGTAAGAAATAGAACGATCGTATATTATTTTTATATACTATTAAATCAATAACACAAGAAATTCTTCGATTCGATCCTTTATAGTCGATAAAATTCTTTACATTTTTTATCGTACAACAGATAATCTAATGTCATTGTCAATTTCAATTACATATTTCTCTTAGATCTTTCTATCTATTTGTATTTTTAGGCCAATATCTTTAAAACAATAATTTAAGTTTGTAATCTTACGATCTATAGGGGGGGGGGGGAAATAACAAAATAAAAAAAAAATTAGCGTAAAGAAAAGAGTAATTGATTGTTAACGTCGTTTAAAGGAGATTTTTGGGTCATCCTATATTTGCAAGAATTTTTCTTGCAATTATTTTTATTCTCTCTCTCTCTCTCTCTCTCACTCTTTTTTTTTCTGCTTATCAGACAATAATATAACTTTATTTTCTTTCCATATTTCTTTCCTTCATTATTTTAAATCCATAATAAACTGGATTATCATTTCCTTTGATTTTCTATTCTATTATCGAATTATGATTAGGAGTAGAAATGTGCCTCGTTATTATACATTATATACGGAATATATATTAGTTCCTAAGGTTTCTCTTCTCTACAGACATCAAACAGGTCGTGTTGTTGCTTCGAGTATTTCCTCATAGTTTCTATATCTGATTCTCTCTGTGTAAGGTATCTCTATATAACGTGCTTGCTTACCTACCAACCTACCTACCTACCTACCTACCTACCTACCTACCTACCTAGCTAGACTACCTTCCTTCCTTCCTTCCTTCCTTCCTATCTACCTACCCACCTGACGTTCATAGCACAGGTTGCAATTAATTATAATTGCATCCTTCGCTCGGGATTGTTCGCATAACGCGTAACAGTATACGGACTTAGCGGGTACTAGCTCTTGATTGTTCGTCTCGAGATAATTTACTTCCTTCCAGGTAAATCTTGATTATCAAGACGTTCTCTATCATATCTGAGAATTTATCATACACGTTCAATATCATCTTATTTATCTTATATTTATTTTTTATCGGGATAAAAAAAAAAAAAGAAAACAAAATTCCTCACACCGACTTGTCGAATTTCATCGGAATTCAATATTCATTGACATATATATATATATATATATTTGTACATTTGGATCGACTTAATGCGTTAGAATAAAAGAAGAACGAAAAAAAAAAGTATAAAAATAAATCAATTCGTAGCTTTTTGAATGAGAAAAAAACTTACACCTTTGGAAATTCATAATAATTTGAATATATTGTATATATAATACAAGGGTAATTTAATCGTAAAAAGTTTTATCCGATAATTGAAAATTAATATCGTTTATCTTATCTGACGTACGAAATGATCGTATCAATTAGAAACTTCTCGTATCCTTTATCCTTCAGTTATCTCACGTGAAGGAGAATATGTGCGTGTACATTGCAGAACTATAGCAAGGAGAATGACGACGACGACGATGACGATAAAGAAGAAGAAGAAGAAGAAGAAGAAGAAGAAGAAGAATAGTGACAAGTTTCTCTGTTAAACATCTGCCGCCAGTTGGTGAAAACGATCTTACATAAATACATACATATATATATATAACATACGTCTTTGTCTTTTGTCATTGTCATTGTCATTGTCATATATAGCTGGTATCACTAGACAAAAGACAAGAGTGCAAATTCATCACAAAGTTAAAATCAATTCTACTTGTCATTGTTGCAGTAGTATTGTTTTATCCACACATAAGCGTTGATGTTTATATTAGGTTGGTTATAGCGGTTGTGTAGTAGTGCAGTACGCATCTCACCTCGGAGACCCTTCCGTTTTGCATGACGTTAGAAACGGTCCCTTTGAGAGCAACCATAGTCAAACCCTCGTCACGGACCGAAGACAGCCCAGCCGTATTCCTACCGGATTTATGACAGCCGGAACAAACGTGGAGAGAGAGAGAGAGAGAGAGAGAGATGCTGTTCTAGAAGGGTGTAATTATTTGCATACCACTGATACGAGGGGGTGAAGCTCTGAATTGGCTCGAACAAAAGCCAAGGCACGTTACGTGAGAGCAAGAGAACGATAAAGATTTCAAATCAGCGTAATTAAGATGGTTCTTGGTATCGCTCTATCATCTACGTTAACTTTATCCCACGACGAATATATTAAATATAACTTTTCTTCTAAATTTTGTTTTTCTTTTTTTCTTTTTACATGTGTACGAGATAACGTTGGTCGGATATATTTTATCTTACAATAAATTTCCCCATCCAATAAATTTTCTTTTTATAAATATATTATACGCGAATTACGTATAATATATTTATTGACGTGCGTAACGTAAAAAATATCTAAGGTCCTTTACGTACTATGGATTATAATCGTTAAAACGATTAAAAAAATGGTCTATTACAAATATGATAACTTGAGGATGAAAAATGTCGAACACTTTCTCTTCCAATTTTTTTTTTTTTTTTTTTTCCTTTTTTTTTACGATCACTTCGATGAGAATCCAACACAAAGAGAGAGAGAGAGAGAGAGAGACGAATAAGAGGGAGAAGAGATTTCTAAAGCGATGGAGGAAAGAGAGAGAGAAGAGAGAGAGAGAGAGAGAGAGAGAAGAGAGAGAGAGAGAGAGAGAGAGAGAGAGAGAGAGAGAGAGAGGAAGAAAAGGGAGGAGGGAGGAGGGAACGAGAGGGTAGACGAACAAAAGTTTATCTCGAACTGTGCAGTTGGCAGTTATAGACAGTTCGAGATGCAGAACGATTCGTCGAGTCTGAAGTTGTTATCACTAATGGCTAGCAGTTATCAGTGCCATTCGATTTTACCTTGTCCTGTCACACTCAAAACACCTACACGCGCAAACCAAGTCAACGTTCCAATATCCTTCTTGAAAAGGTTTCAAAAGCAACCGCGAGAAAGGCCGTTCGTTTCGTTGTAACGAAACGAAACGAATAAAATCGATTGGATCCAATGGTATATATATATATATATATATACATAGAATAGAATTTTATTTAATTTACCACAATTATACCGCTTCCTCTTCAGCTACAACCACTTCTACCTTTAGCTTTTATTCATAACAACCGTAGTCTCGTTAGTTATCCTTAACGGAATGGATAGTGTTCTAACCCGTTGCCTTCTCTGTTATTACATAAATATGTATTCATATATAAATATAACCACTAGTACTATTATATATATATATATATATATGTATGTACGTATGTATGTATATATGTATGTATATATAATATACTGTGTCAATAGCTGTAGGTAGTGAAGCGTATAGTCTAAATAATCATTGTAGTGTATGTATATTATACAGAATGTTTCATTTAAATTAAACACGCATCCTCTATTTTTATTTCTCTCTCTCTCTCTCTCTCTTCCTCAGTCTCTCATTTGGAAGAGACAACATTTTAAATGATTTTGTTGTTATTGATTTTTTCCTTTTTCTTTTTTTCTTCGTTTTCTTTTTTTCGTTTTTTTTTTTAAATAAATCTACGAGTTTCCATTACTTCAATAAAATGAAATAAATTTGTTGACCTCATAAGGAGTAAAAATAATACTTTACTTTAATCGAAATCTCTTGAACGAATTATTTCGAGTTAATAGAAACATTCTATATTATATACATTATTTTAAGATATACATAATCGGTAAAGCAGAGCAAAGCTGAGCTGAGCAGAGCAAAGCAAAGAGAGAGAGAGAGAGAGAGAGAGAGAGAGGGAGAGGGAGAGAGAGAGAGAATGAGAGAGATAGAGAGAACATAATTGTCAGCGATTATAAAATCTACACTCGCCGAGAGCATCCTCGCGTAAACCATGAGAGAATTAACCGAGAGAGAAAGATGGAAGATATTCACCTAACGATAACGCGATTTACCATGAAAGATAATCCCCTTTGGTATCTCGTATAACGAAACTGGATCTTCCTTATTTTACATTTTATTTTACATTTATTTATTTCTTTCTTTCTTTTTCCTCCCCACAACCCGCTTTTCTTTTCTTTTCCTTTTATCTTTCTTCTCGAAAAGAAAATTTTGCCTGTTAACAACGAACAATTTTAATGGCTGAAACGAACTTCAACGATAACTAAAATTTATTGCATTGGCGAAGTGGTAAATAGTCGATATTTGTTTGGAAAACTTATATTACACAAATTTCCCTATGAATATTCTATCGATAATGAGATATTTTCTACCTTCGTTATCGTTAAAGATAAAACGCTTGAAGAAAGAGAGAGACAGAGAGAGAGAGAGAGAGAGGGGAAAGGAGATAGGGAATGAAGCGAATAATTTAAGTACGAATTGGAGCAGCCAATCGACGGCGGTCCTCTTACGAGTGGACGAGGGACAGACTTCCGGTGCTCTTGGTCTGTGGTATGCGGTTTGTGGCTCACGTTATTGAACATTGTGAAACTGGGAACGCGTTGGTTCGATAATGGAATGAACGACCATTTTCTCACTAAAAACGTACCGTACGTTACGCGAAAGATAGTTTTAAACCAATCTCTTAAGATCGATCCTCTTTTATCATGAAAGAACAAAAGAAAAAAAAAAAAAAAAAGAAAAAGAAGAAAAAAAGGAAGAAAAAACTATACACGATATTTTCTTCATCGGGTTTCATAAACAGGACGTTGAAGGAACCACGATATAATAATAATAATAATTATTATTATTATTATACAAATAAACAAATCAAAAGAAAATATAATGTCCTTATGAATAAAGAAAGAGAGAGAGAGAGAGAGAGAGAGAGAGAGAGAGAAAACAAAAAGAGAAAATTTACCAGAAAGGTTTATGTTCCATTGAAGAGATGTACATGGTAAAGAGAAACAGAGAGAGAGAGAGAGAGAGAGAGAGAGAGAAAACTACGTTTTTATTTCAACGATAATTCACTTCGATTTCATCGTCGTCGGGGATCTCGAGAAAAGCGGAATATTGGAAATGGCGAACGGAGACAGAACAGTCTGGCTGATTATCCGATTATCCGGTTCTCCGGAACATTTGCAATTTACGTCTGAAAGTACCATCGGGCCAACCCTCTCTCTCTCTCTCTCTCTCTCTCTCTCTCTATCTCTCAACCCTTCTTCCTCACTCTTCTCTGTTACATAGGGTCTGTGTTCCATCCCTCTGTCTCTCTCTCTCTCTCTCTCTCTCTCTCTCCCTCCCTCTTTCTGTCTCTTTCCTTATTCAAGGCTCTCCTCGTTCCTCCGATTCTGATTCTCAATCCTCCATCCTCATACTCATCCTCATCGTCGTTCCTTACCCTTCAGGAGCGTCGATAAGTCGTGAGAAATTTCGCAATTTCCATTTCCTAGAAATGGCTCGCACCTTCCCCGTCATGGATTCGAATTCTTGATCGAGGACTCTCGTAGATCATAGCGTTGTCGACAGCTGCGGTGGTACGTGTTACGACGACGGATTAATTTCTCAAGCTAAAGCTACGTAGGACGATTCGCGATACCAAACGTACGATATCGTACTGCATTGTAACTCGTGAATTTATATACAATGAGAACTACGAGAACCCTAATTGAAAATAATAGGTAGATATTCTAAGGTATATTGCGATAGTTTCTAATAATAGTTATCCATTAATCGTTCACTTATCCTATCTCTCTCTCTCTCTCTCTCTCTCTCTCTCTCTCTCTTTTTCTCTATGTGCTCAATGTGAAACCACACGATTATCTAATTCATTTGATTTACGTCTATCTAACATTCTTCTTTTTTTCCCCTTTTAATTTTTTCTTTTTTACTTTAATATGTTATATAAATTAATATAAAAAAAAAATCTGTCGTCATATTTTCATATACGTCGTAATCGATGAGTGAATTTTTTTTTCTCTTTTTTATTCTTTTCTTTCCCAAATTTCGAAAATTTTCGAAGATCGATCGAAGCTCATTATTATCACTGATATCGAAATTTTTGTCGAAAGATAGCATAAAAGGAATAATACAGACGAGAAGGAAAACGAAGAAATTGTTAAAATGATTTACTGAATCCGAATCAAAATAGAAAAAAAAAAAGAAGAGAAAAAAGAAACAAAGTAAAAACGAAAAAGTTCGCAAATTCTTTTGCCAAAAGAAAAAAAAAAAAAAAATAACTACTCTATAAAGGAAAGAAATTTACTTTGTTATTCGCAATAAATGACGATTGTTGTTACGTTTCGATCGATAATAAGAAAATCACGTGCAGTTATTACTCATGGAGTCAATGAGTCTCCCGTGAAAAGCTTCCTCGGAAGCTGTTTGGAAAACTTTCTACGGCAGCTTACCACGAACGAATGAATAGTAGCGCGAGAAAGAGGCGTTACAGATTGTACCGAGAGTTTCCTCAACGAGGCAACGTGACACGTACATAGATCCATTCGAGAACGGAAACCGATATGGTGAAAACTTTCTTTTATATATATATATATATATATATATATATATATATATATATATATATATATATATTGTTCTCTTCTTGGACAAAAGATGAAAGGAGAGATAGTTATCAGAATAATCGGGACGATTAGAAGAACGATAAAAGTATCAAAGAATTATTCGATGGGATAGATAAAAAGAAGAAAAAGAAATGATGTTCTATTAATACACCTTTTATATCGTAATTTCAAATTTATATTGTTTATATATATATATATATATATATATATATTTTTTTTTTTTTCTTTTTCTTTATAATAAAAGATAAAGGGATTATAACAAAACGCGATATCTTCATTATCTATCTATTTTTTTCATCATTGATTAGTCAATTAAATTTATCCTTTATAATGTAAAATAATTAACGAGAAGATCGTACAAAATTATTAACGATTTTATACAATTTTCCAATGCGACAGAGAAAGAAAGAGAGATAGAAAGAAAGAAAGAGAGAGAGAGAAAAATTCATTTTCATCTCGTCGTTTAGATAAGAATGATTAATCCATTTCGACTTTGCTCTTGTATCGATCGAATGTATCAAAGAAAATCGCTATTAATAATTGTCTAATATTATTTACGATAAAAAAAAAGAAAGAAATTTGCGAGCAAGAAATAAAAAAAGAAAAAATAAAAAGACAGGCAGAGGACAAAAAAAAAGAGGTAATACAAAAATTAAGTCGTAGAAGGTTAATCTTACGATAGTTCATGTCTCCCTAATGGATAAACCTTTTGATTATTCCTCAATGCAGAGAAAGAGAGAGATAGAGAGAGATGGATAGATAGAAAGAAATAGAAAAGGGGTAGCTTTTCGTGAAGAAAGAGAGAGAGGAGGGAAAAGGGAGGGCCAATGGTGGAGTGTCGTGACGATTCAGGAAAACGAAGGAATGGAGAGGAAGAGGAGGATGAGGAAGAGGATGAGGAGGAGGATGAGAAGGACAACAGCATATTCCGTGTTCCCTCGTGTCACTGATTATTCCATTTACGAGGCATGCCGCATGATTCTGAATAGACGTATACACATAAAACAAGACAGACAAAGATAGACAGAGAAACAGAGATGTATGGTCCTCCTTCCAACCCTCCACCCCCTGCCTCTCTCTCTCTCTCTCTCTTTGTCTGTGTCTGTGTGTATGTGTGTGTAGATTCACTCTCTTCTCCCTCGTTCGTTGTCTACGATACTCCTCGAGTTTCCGCGTGTACACTCTCACTCGATGAAGCTTTAACCAAACCCCCTATTTATCCTCCCAGCTCACCTCATAGTCGAACGTAGAAAAGAAAGTCTGGTCTGAATCGGAAATCAATTCGATCCTCCACAGCCAACCGACCGACCGCCAACGGAGTACCCAGTTCGGATTCGCGATATTGTCGATGATCCCTCGGTAAAAAGAAAAAAAAAAAAAAAAGAAAGAAAAAAGAGAAAAGAAAAAATAAACAACACGTACGCATACACATACATACATACATAGAGCAAGAGAGAGAGAGAGAGAGAGAGGGGAGAAAGTAAGAATGAAATTGACGACGAATCTGTTTCTTAAAAATAAAAAAAAAAAAGAAAGAAAAGAAAATAATAAGATGTTTACGCGTATTTGACATTTCTGATTTGATTCTTAAACTTTCTTATTAATCCAGGAGATGTGGCATGACTCAAAAATTGTATTGAATGTTAACAAAAAAGAAAAAAAAAAAAAAAAGGAAAAAGAAAAAGAAAGAAGAAAAAAAAAGGGAAATGAAGTAATTTCCACAGACAATCACTTATTTCACATGCGATCGAACGGATAGGAACTTTTCCTCGTGAATAATGAATTTTAGGTCGCTCGGTATAGTTCGATGCAAACATTCTCTTTCTCTTTCTCTTTCTCTCTCTCTCTCTCTCTCTCTCTCTCTCTCTTTTTCTCTTTTATTTCAATGGGAATATTTTATCGATAAGAACGGAATATTCCTATTGATGAGCAACACTTAATTATTGCATAGTATATTTCTAACACTTTCATTGATTTCTCTCGTAACGTTTGATCTTTGTCAAAAGTATATATATATATATATATATATATATATAAACTCTTTAATACAATTAGGAATGGAAAGCGTTATATAAAAACGAGATGTATCTCTTTTTTTCCATTAAACAAAAGAAAAATCATTAATGAAATCTAGAAGAAAATATGAATCTAAAAGAAAAAAGGGTAAAGAAAAATAAACAAGTAAATAAATAAATAAAGAAACGAAACGAAACGAAAGACAGCGTAATAGCCTTTTGATAGCGTCGATTATCTTCGAATATAAAAGTGATATTCTTAAAAACGGGACGATATATCGTGCTTAATATTTTTTAAACTTAACCAAAAAAAAAAAAAATATATACATATATATATATATATGTGCGTGTGTGTGTGTATATATATGAAGGGTAGGAGTTATCATTTACACATTTATTGTCGTCGACGTGTCGTTGATATAAAATGGATTGATGTGTGGGTAACATGTAAGCTGAATTAGTCCGTCGAAAGGGGGTGGTCGGTCTTTCGTAATAGCAAAGGGAGGAGGAGGATATTGAGGAGGACGATGAAGAGGAAGAAAAAAAAAAACGAAGAAAAAGAAGAAGAGGAAGAGGAAGAAGCAAAAAAAGTAGAAGCAGAAGAAGAGGCAGAGGCATGAGGACGAGGAGAATGAGGAGGATGAGAAGAAGGAAGGAGGAGGAGGAGGAGGAGAAGGAGGAGAGTAGTCTCCTCTCTTTATTCATGCATAAAATCCATATTCTTCGGAGGAAACAACGTGCTTCATCGCGAGGAAGCTTCTGTCACCAGGCTCGTACAACCACAAGCAGGTCTCCCTTTTGGTCCTAGCAGTGTCGACCCTATCCCTCTCGCGTGTAGCCCTCAGGCCGTTTGCACGGTGATACGACTGAACGAGACGACGAAGCTTCCACGACGACAATCTCTTGCTTATATACATATATACATATATATATATATATATATGTATGTACGTACGATACGTACGTATATATCTAAGTACATAGCTATATATATATGTAAGTGTATATATATATATATATATATATATATATAGGTGTATGTGTGTGTGTGTGGTATAGGTATATATTATTCTCTTCTTCGAGCCTTGAAATTTTCAAACCCACCCGTACGATTACGCTAACGGCGCTAGACGAGCTTGAAAAATATCTACGACGCGAGCCGTAATGCGTTCTTTAATCAACGTCAATTTTGTGCAACTCGCTAAGCTATGTCTACTACCTTTCTCTCTCTTTCTCTCTATCTCTATATCTATCTATCTATCTATCTATCTATCTATCTCTTTCTTTCTCGTTTTCTCATCGAGTATCTCCGCATATAACGTAACGGCTGTGTGGTCATTTCAAAAGCATACGATTTTCGATCGCGAGATTAAAGTACCGACTGGAATAAAGTACCGTAGAAATACCAGTAGAAGAGTATCATGGTAATGGAGAAGAAACGATGGATCGTGATTTGACTAAAATGGATAGAGACAGACAGACAGACAGACAGAAAGACAGAGAAAAAAGAGTGTATGTGTATATATATATATATATATATATATATATGTATATATATGTGGGTGTGTGCGTTCGTGTTTGTATTAAGAAAGAGAGAAAGAAAGACATTTGGCTCGATCGATCTTACAAAATCTTTAGCCGGGGTAACTCGTCAAGTGGTTTCTCGAGCGTGAACCGGCTTTATCGGTGTACCACTAATGACCGAGAGGACCTTAACGACTTTATTATTATGAAAGTTCGAAAAAGAAATCCGGTCGGTGGGTTGGAGATGAAGGGTGCAATGGGGCGAGGGGATAGAAAGAGAGATGAGGGAATAGGGTTAAGGAAGAAGGAAGGAGGATCGAGAAAAAAAAAGGAGAAAGTGTGACTGTAAACGATTCGCGATTAGGAAAAGGAAAATCTCTTTTATAAGCAAGAATAAAGAGAGAGAGAGAGAGAGAGAGAGAGAGAGAGAGAGAAATCCTTAGCAAGAGTTCACATTAGCAATGGTTTCTCCACGTGGCGGCAATATCGAATCGATCGAAAAAAAAAAAAAAAGGAGAAAAGGAAAACCACCATTACATTTTAACCCTAACAAGATATTGAATTTCTTACGGGGTAAGAGGAGAAGGAGGAGGAAAAGGAGGAGGCGAAGGGGGTGAAGAAGGAGGGACTAGGAGGGTAAGGGATTACGAACCCTAGAGCAAGAGTCTCGAGCGGATTCGTGCCTTGGGATATAATAGAACACCTCTACATCGTGTTCCAAGCGACTACTACTCTGTGTGTATCTTGGTCCTCTCGGCACTCTCTTCAGCAACCCGGCTCGCTCTCGCCTTTACACACTCTAACAAACACCCATTTTCAGACAATGAATATTTTAGCGTACCCATGAAAGCATGCTCGAGCGTTCTTCTTCTCCTCTTCTCTATCCTTCTCTCTTCTTTTCTCTTTTCCCACTCTTTTTCTACCCTTCTCTCGTCTCTCTCTCTCTCTCTCTCTCTCTCTCTCTCTCTCTCCCTCTCCATTTTTCTTCTCTTTTTTATTTTTTCTTTTCTTTTTTTTTTCATTTTTCTTTTTCCTTTATTTTTTCTTTGTACTTTGCTCTTACTCTCCTATAGGCCGTTGCACAAAGGACACATCCTCCTGGGCTATCCTACTATCTATGGGAGAGAAGGGTGACGATTCTCTTCTAACCCCTTGACCATTGACGATATACCACGTATGTAACTGGATCAAGTAACACTGTTCTCCTTTTCTTTTTCTTTCTGTTTTTCTTTTTTTTTCTTTTTGTTTTTTTTTTTTTTTTTTTTCTTTATATATATATACCGAAGTAATACCTAACTGAGGGAAAAGAAACTCATAATATTTTCGATGATCTGTTAATTATTACTTAAGAGTAACTTTTATTTCGTAAATAATTACATTATAGTAGACATTATATGTTTCATGTGTTCTTCGTTTGTTCACCTTTTTGTCATTTGTTATATTGATAATTTTTCTTCACGTCTCTCTCTCTCTCTCTCTCTCTCTCTCTTACGTTTTCGAATAGTTTATCTTTTGTTTTTCTTTTTGTTCTAAAAATTTATCATCATGATTGTAACGTAACGTTTACGTTGAAAGGTTTACAATTGTAAACTTACGTTTAGATTGTTTACGAGAAACGTTTTATCGATCGAGCAAATGACATTGGAAAATATTTATTCCTATTTTTTTTTTCTTTTCTTTTTTTTTTTTTCATTGGTTCTCTCTCCCCCCCCCCCCATGCCTCATTCTATTCCATCGTCGAAGCACGAGACTTGAACTTTTCTATATCGACGAGAGGTCGTTTCTAATACATATTATCTCGCATAGTTTACCATTGAAACAAGAATACCGACGACAATTTCCTACTATACCAACCTTATCAAGTGTATCTCATATATTTTTCAATGTTAACGATAAGATAAAAAAGATTATTTTGGCGAGATCTCCTCTCGCAAATATTTTACGAGCAAACTGATAACAGATTGTGGATCGAATAAGTGGATCATCGCTTATCCCATACGCTATCCATCTTCGATAAGAAATTTCTTTCTTTTCTTGTTTTTTTCTCTCATTCATTCATTCATTCATTCATTCGTACTTTCATTCATTTATTCCTCCATTCATTCATTCATTCATTCATTCATTCATTCATTCATTCATTCATTTATTTTTTCTTCTTTTTTTTTCTACCTTTTTTTTTTTTTTTTAATTAACGAATTCATAATGTACCAAAGTGCATTGAAAATATACTCGTAACAATTTTAATAAGTCCGTCATTGGAATTTTATTAAATCGATAACGATAAAGTTGAGTCACTGTAACGAGTAAAAACTTTTTTAACAAGCCGTCGATAAGGTAGAACTTTCCCAATGCTTTTTATCTTACGCTGATGAATAACATTTAATTTAGAAAAATCATTCGTTTTTCCCCTCTCTTTCCTTTTCTTTTTCCTATTTTTTCTTTTTTTTTTTTTTATTTTTTAATTTCTTTTTATTTCTTTACTTTATCTCTATTCTCTCTTTGCGTTGGAACTATGAAACAAGAACAAAAAAAGAGAAAAAAAAAAAAAGAACGAAAATTCTCTTTAAGAATCCATTCTCGAATAAGAGAAAAAAAAAAAGAAAAAAGAAAGAAAAAAAAAAGAACAAAAAAAAAAACGAAAACAAAAAAATAAAATGAATTAACTTTTCGTCGTACTTCTTTTTTACGAAACACGTTATCAACCGAACACATCTCTCATTGATAAGAACGTATGAATGAAGTTAGTACTACCACTACACCACTACTACTACTACTACTACTACTACTACTACTACTACTACTATTACTACTACTATCACGTTACTTGAAAAAAAAAAGAGGAGGGAAAAAAAGGAAAAAGACAAAAAATATCGAAAACTGGATTAAAATCGACAGGAGTTGCGACCATTGTCCAGCTGTCCAGTAATAGACGACCCTCTTTTGGCTCGAGCTAATAATACCGAATTGATCTGGGACGCTTCGGTGATTATATTTCACGTTCGACGAACGTTTGCCTTTTATTACGGTCGTACTATAAAGGGAAAAAAAAGACGACGTTTTTCTGAGCTTTGCTCTCTCTCTGTTTTTTTTTTACTTCTATCTTTTTTTTTTATACCAATTTTGCTTAGAGAGAGAGAGAGAGACCCCGGCTGCCTCTTTTTAGCTGGACATTTCTCCCATTCCATCTGCTTTTTCGAGACAAGCCGTCTCAATTTCACGGTACGATAAATGACGCAAGTCCGACAAAAGAAATAAAAACTCGAAGGAGAGACTTCGACGAAAAAATTAAAATTAAAAAGAAAAAGGAGAAGGAAAAGGAAAAAAAAAAAGAAAAGAAAAGAGAAGGGGGCGACGGGTGGGGGAGGGCAGGGGGAATTCAATGATCCACGATTTTAAGATAAATTATTTTCAATGGAAGGACAATGATTATTATTCGAAAAAGATCGATCGTACGATTACAGGATTTTTAATCGAAACACGATCGATATATCTCGGTCTGAAGGACAGATAATACACACATATCGATATGAATAATCCGAATGGAGAGATACGAAAGAGGGGGAAGAGAGGAAAAAAAACAAAAAAAGAGAGAGAGAGAGAGAGAGAATGGTTATACATCCACTATTCAAATAGTAAAGAAGAATCCGACGATCGTGCGCACGTGGCACGTGGTCTCGTGCAGCGACACGGTCAACTCTCATGCGCTTTTTTACTGCTGACTCGCTATAAAAAAAAAAAAAAAAAAAAAAAAAAGAAGAAGAAAAAAGAAAAAAGAGAGAGAGAGAGAGAACAAGAAAGAAAGAAAGAAGAAAGGAAGGAGAGAGAAGATAGAAACGTAAAAAAAAAAGGAAAAAAAGAAAATAAAAAAAAGGAAAAAAAAAGAAGGAGCCAAAAAAAGGAAAGGGAAAAAAAAATACAAAAGGGTAGCTACCCCTCCTATCGTCTCGCGTACGAATCGAGAAGGAATCGTGAATTCAAGTGCAAAAAAAAGAAAAAAAAAGAAAGAAAGAAGAAAGAAAAAGAAGAGAGAGAGAAGACAACAAAAAGAAAAAGGCAAACACAAAAAAGGAAACGAAAAATGAAATTTCGAAAAAAGAAAAAGGAAAGAAAAGAAAAAGAAATACAAAACGTAATCGCGATAGTCGTTGCTGTTGATTTAGTTATGGGTTGTACGGTTATGTATATTAATATTGATGGGAAAGTAAGCACCGGGACCATGTATAAAAGGAATGAAGGTACGACGAAGGGCATCATCTATTCGAGGGCACACCAGGTTAGTTCGAAATTATCCGTCATAAGGCCAAGCCGCCGCGAGTTCTCGGTGTAATTCCATTAATTTACGAATGGCAGCCGATGCAGACCGCCGCATTCATTATCATTATCAATACTGCATGGAATCGCGTGACAAGTGCGTGGCCGCAAAGCGGAACGCCCTAGGTAGGTCCTACGCTTAGGTTCTGACCGCAACTCTGCGTTTCAGACTACTCGCTAAGCCGCCGCCGCCACCATCGCCACCACCACCACCAACCACCACCAACCACCACCAACCACCACCACCAACCACCACCACCGCCACCGCCACCGCCACCGCCACCGCCAACAACGTCGTCAGTCTTTTCCCAATTTGTCCTTTGAATTATGCAACGTACATATATATGTATATATGCATGTATGTATGTATGTATGTATAGAAATATGTATAGAAAAGAATCGAATAAGAATCGAAAGATAAAGGAGGACATTGCGAAGAGGAGAGGACGTACCTAAAGAGAAAGGAAGAGAGCGCGAGTCTTCGATCGATCTTTCATTTTCTTCTTCCTTTTTTTCTTTCTTTTTTCTCCTTTTTTTTTCTTTTTTTCTTTTTTCTTTTTTTTTTCTTTGTTTTTTCCTCTTTTTCTTACAAATAATTCTTTTTGTATTGACATTAATAATCCCTCGTCGTTTTTCTTCTTTTCCCTGAAATTCTTTACGTATCGTCTTTTCCTTTGTTCTTTATTTTCTTTTTCTTTCTTTTCTCGTCGATAAAGAAAATCAGAGGATAAAAGGGGAAAGAAAGAAGAAAAGGGAATTAGAAGGGGGAAAGAGAGAGAGAGAGAGAGAGAGAGAGAGAGAGAGTAGGAAAACAAAATATAATTGTTAATTAGTTTTCGAAATAAATAATTCATTCTATTGGAATAATAATATTAATATTAATAATAAAATTCTCATGAAGTAACATCTAAAAAGAATAGGAAAAGATAAGAGAAAGAGAGAGAGAGAGAGAGAGAGAGAGAGATGATAAGGAACCATTATCATCCTCACCCCTTCTCTCTCTCCCTCTCTCTCTCTTAAAATTCTTTTACTAGTTGTTACTAGAGAAAATTAAAAAAAAAAAAAAAAAAAAAAAAAAAGAAAAAGAAAAAGAAATAAATAAAAGAAAATAAAAAAAGATAAAGAAAGATAAGAAAGAAAACAAGGAAGGAAGGAAGGAAGGAAGGAAAGAAGGAAGGAAGGGAGAGAGGGTGATACTGAAGGAGGCTGCGGCGATCGACTCGGACTTGGCCATGAGGCTAAACTAATTTGCAGCGCGAGGGCGGTCGGTAGGTTGAACTCTGGACTAGGAGAGGGTAAAGACAGAAAGAAATGGAGATAAAAAAAAAAGAGAGAGAGAGAGAGAGATAGAGGGGGGAGAGAGGGCGTTGATATGGGACCAGAAAAAAAGAGGGGAGAGGGTGTCATTCGATTTCATGTGGTGGGGTACCAAATTCCAAGTGACCAGTAAAAGTGCCACCCCCATGTGTATTCTCCCTCCCTCCCTTTCTCTCTCTCTTACTCTCTCTCTCTCTTTCTCTCTCTCTCTCTCTCTCTGTCTATCTCTCTCTTTTTCTCTTTCTCATTCTATCAACGTTTAAACGAGTTTTCTCTTTCTGTTACTCTCACTCTCTACATACCAATACTAAGAACCATTCCTTCTCTCTCTCTCTCTCTCTCTAAAACTTTCCTTTTCTTCTCTTCCTTTCTCTTTCTAAAACTTTCCTTCTCTCTCTCTCTCTCTCTCTCTCTCTCTCTCTCTCTCTCTCTCTTTCTATCTCTCTCTAAAACTCTCCCTCTCGACGATCACTTTTTCTCTCTCCTTCTTTTTTCTACATTTTCCACTCTCTTTTCTCTATCTCCCCCACTTCTCTCCCTCACCGAGTCGAAACCAAGATAGAGGGGAAAGAAACTGTGAACTGGGGTAAAAAGACTTGCTCGTGCTGGCTCGCGCGAAGGACGGCGATAGTAGTTTAGAGACGCGTGTATGCGTGTGCCCGCTCTTTTTTAACACGCGCGTGCAGGTGCACGAAGGGAGGGGTTGAAAAGAGAGAAGGAAGTACCTTCGTACAAGGACGAACTCTCGTTCAGTATTGTAACTATCTATCATTGAACCCTGCACACGTTCTGCCTTTTTCATTTCTTTTCTTTTCCTTTATATATATATATATATATATATATATATATATACACACACATCCCTTGAATCGGAACACGATCGAATAGAAGTTTGTTTACAAAACGAAATCGAAAGGAGATAAAAGATAAAGAAAAAGAAAATAAGCTCATATGTCGAGCGAGTAGAAAAAAGAAAAATTTGTCAAACAAAGTATGATGATCTAAGTATATGTATATATATATATATATATATATATATATATATATACGTATGTTCGTTTGGAGGGAGAAAAAAAGGAAAAAAGAATAAACATAAAAAAAAAAGAAATAATAATAATAAATAAAAATAAACATAAATATAAAGGAACCCGATATAGGCTAAAGAGAAATCCATCCCTGAGTTTGAAAGACTATGTGGGGGTTGGCACGCCGCAAGGGGTGACTTCGCGGTAGGACGACGACTGGTGGGAGTTCGAGGAAGGGAAGAGAAGAGAAGAGAAGAGTAGTGAAGAGAAGAGAAGAGGAGGAGGAGAACAAGAAGGTTTAGATGAAGGTGGAGGAGGAGAACGAGGAGGAGGAAGAGGAGAAAGGGGACGAGTGGAAAGCTCTCGGTGGAGGGGTGTTCGGTGGAGTTGAATCAACGCGGGGGTGTATGGGGGAATTAGCGGATGGCCGTGGACAATGTGGGGGATACTTTCTCATATCAAGTATGGCCGCCATCGTGGCACGATGGCCAAAACAATAGTAAGTAGTCCGAGCCTTAGGCGTCCGTTCTTCTTCCCCGTAATTTTCCTTCCCCTTCGACCCTTTATATAGTTTCGTTCATACTGATTTTTCTACTCCTTTTCTTTTCTATATCCATCATCTTTCTTCTTCTTCTTTTTCTTCTACTTCCGTCCTCTTTTTATTTTTCTTCCCTTTCTTTTTCTTCCCTTTAATCTTCTTTTCTTTCTCTCTACGAGAACTTCTCCGAAGATTCCCATTCTTTCTTTTCGTCTTTCAGTGCGGAGTAGTGAAAGTAAAGTGCCGCGTTATCATCGGAGTTCTTCTTCATACTTGTCGCGTCTACGTGATAAACGAGAGATCTTGATCTCTCGAATGATCGACAAATGGATAAGAGTAAAGACGAGCTGCTGTCAATCCTAAGTAACGACGATTGCCTTGGGCCGATTCACGTGGAGGACTCGACCGAGCTGATCGCGATCACGGTGAGTGATTCTCTCTCACTCTCTCTGTACATATATATATATATATATATATATATATATATATATATATATATCTTGCTTTATCGACGGCCTTCTCACGTTTAACTATTCCAAAAATAATGGTTGGTTCTTAATGTGTCGTGCAATTAACGAAACACAGCTGCCGTTCGTGGTTATCTTGTATCGCGTATAAACTGACGTGAGAAATTATCCGCCTAATGACGTCGGATCTGCGATATTCTAGTTGATCTCTCTCTCTCTCTCTCTCTCTCTCTCTCTCTCTCTATCTATCTATCTATCTCTCTCTCCTTAAATATTTTTCTTCCAGTCGTTGATACGTTTACACGCTCGAGAGACCGATAAAAAGGGAAAAAAAGAAAAAGATAAAAACAAACAGAAAAAAAAAGAAAAAAAAAAAAAGGAAAAGGAAAGAATTCGAATAATTCGAACGAACATATATCTTACAATACGACGAACGAATTTTCTTTTTAAAATATTTGTTATATCAGGCCCATTTTTCTTCTTCTTTTTCTTCTCTTTTCTTTACATCGTCCTTTTTACATTTTCTCTCCCTTCCCCCTCTCCTCTCTCTCTCTCTCTCTCTCTCTCTTTCTCTCTTTCTCTTGTCTTTCAAATAGAAACTCTTTATCTCCGTAGGAACGTAACGATACCGTGCCGTTAGCCATTTGTGAATCGACTAAAAGACCGAGCAGTCGGTACTACTATACCTCCCGGTTTACTCCCGACGTCTTTTGCATGCGAATACTCCACGTGGTTCATCTGACGACACGCATTGCGCAGATCCAACCTTCCTTCGATCCCCACTTACATAGTCCTCTCTCTCTCTCTCTCTCTTTATATATATATATATATATATATATATATATATATATATACATATACATAACACTCTAGAAACGTTATACATCTTTGGTAGAAATGCGACACTATTCCATTTATACGTTGCTTACTCTTATTTACGAATCTCGAATCTCGAATGCATATTAACACGCGAAGGCCCATCCGTTTTGTTCTACGAGGGAACGAAAGGAACGGGCGGGGGGAGGAGAGAGAGAGAGAGAGAGAGAGAGAGAGAAAGGATGAGCCACGTGTCGTCGTTTCTTACAATGCCGCGCGCATTTCTATCTTGATTTTTGTTTTTTTTTTTAATCGAGAAGAAAATTAAAGAAGAAAAAGAAAAAGAAAAAACGAGAAGAAGAAGAAGAAGAAGAAGAAGAAACAAAAATCGATTCTTTTTACTTCTTCTAATCGCGAATATAAAAAAAAAAAAAAAAACCATACAGGAGCATTCTCTTTTCTTTTCTTTTCTTTCTCGTTTTTTTTTTTGTTTTCATTCTTTATCGTTGTGTTCTTTTTTATATATATTGAAAACTTCGTTCTTACGTGCAATATAACGGGAATGATTTAATTAAGTTATAAATATTTATGGGCATTGGAATATTAACGATATAAATTTCTCATTAAATTATCTAATTCAAATGAATTATATTCAACTTCGAGAATATTTTTTCTTTCTCCCTATCAATAGCAAGCCATATGCTTTCTTTATTTCTCTATCGTTTCGTTTCGTTTCTTTTTTTTTTTTTTTTTCTTTCAATTGGACCATCAAGATATCGCGAGAATCGAGAGAATCGATTGAAGAGAACAAGCGGCGCATCGCCCGAAATAATATTTGTGATATTGATAATTTTTCGTTGGGTGGTTTTTTTCTTTCCAATTTTTTTTTATCCTTTTCTTTTTTTCCTTTTTTTTTTTTTTGGGAAAACATGAAATTCAAAATGGGTGATGAACGCGGATAAATTTTCAGGACTTCTGTTGCTGTTGCTGTTGCTGCTGCTGCTGCTGCTGCTGCTGCGATGATATTTGTCTTGTTTACGAGAAGACTTATGCGCGTGTGCGAAGCACCGACCGAAGTTCGCTGCTCGATCAATAGGCCTCTACTGAAATCACACATAAACGCAGCACTCACTCCCACGCACACGTACGTCCGTCCATAGTAACGCACACATTTTTACGCGCGCGATCTCCGTCAAACTATCTAAGCTTCTTCTCCTCTCTCTTTCGACTTTTCCCGAGGCCAGGTCCCCCATTCTCTTTTCCACAAACTTTCGGAGTAAAATGTTGTATAGGCCTTAAAGTTTATCGATTAAAAAAGAAAAGAAATATATATATATATATATATATATATAATTTTTTTTTTTGAATTTGTACAATAATATCTCTTTCGTCCTTCCTTCATCTTTAAAATGATTAACGAAACGATAAAAACGTGAAATGATTATTTACGATCGATAAAATTGCTTCTGATTTAATTATTTTCCACGACAAAGGACAATCTGCAATTAGATAAAATTAAATTGAAAGATTGTAGGTAGGTATGTCTTAAAAAAAATAAAAGATACAAAAAATAAAAGCATACAAGTAAATAGACGTACGAACAATTCTTTTTAAATCGATAATAACAAAAAAAAAAAAATATATATATATATATATATATAAATATAAAAAACAAGCAATAAAAATTTTTCTATGAATCATGATAATCGTGAGAAAGACAAGGTCTGTCTAAATTATACTACTAATTCACGAATAGGCATGATTATTTTATTTCGATCGTCATTTAGGTGCACACACGTATATGTACAGGGTACACACACGCGGCATACACGTGAAATAGGACAGAGAACAGCTGTGAAAATAATTTCTCGTTACGCGACTATTATTATTATTATTATTATTCGAAGCTTATAACTGTTTTAGTTGCGATTAATGACTTTAGCGAAATTATAATATATCGTATATTCTATTTATACTGATTGTACGTTAACGCACTAAATAACAACTAATGGATTTGAAGTTGGTGTAAAACGATGACTGAGCTTGAATCGAATGATAAACTGTTTTCTTCACGACGTTTCGTATCCTTCGAACGAAAAGCTCCATCATAAAGCTTCGATCTTTGTCTCTCTCTCTCGCTCTCTCTCGCTCTCTCTCTCTTTCTATCCTATAACATGTTTTTCTCGACACCCTTTCGAAAGGACAACGCAGAACCCTAGTCTCCCCATTTTCGCTATCATTCATCCAATTCCAACTATGTACAGCGTTCTACGTTTTCATGATATATATATATATATATATATATATATATATATATATATATATAAAATGTGTATACATATGCGTGTGTGTGTGTGTATAGATATAGTATATAGCGAGAGAACTGAACGCGAACATACGGGCGTATTTATACGTATTTTTGGAAAATCTGTCAAACGTTACGTGGAAATGCGGGTTTTGCAACACCGACAAAATTCACCCCTCCTACTTTTCCCTTTTTTTTTTCCTTATTTTTCCCTTTTTCCCCCACCCTCTTCTTTCTTTCTTTCAACCACCCATCAACCCTCACGTAATCCAATTTTCTTTCTAACAGCACGCGAATCTTCAAATTTCTAATAACATCTATCGCGTCTGGCTTTATTTTCTATCTTTCTTTTTTTTTTCTTTTCTTTCTCTTTCTTGTTCTTCAATTGTTATTTGAGTTATTTTATTTTCATTCTTATTTATTTATCCATCTTTGTGATATATTATTGTCGAATCTTTATAAGAAAAAACAAACAAAAAAAAAAACAAAAAGAAAAAAAAACGATATAATAATTCTTTATGACGTGTAAGCATCGAAGAAATTAGTTTCAAAATTGAATATAAAAATTCTTTTCTTAAACGAATTCCGTTCGCGTCCGTGTGCTTAGACACGACGAAATTATTATCAGAGAGCTTATCGATATTAAAAATATTAAAATCTCATAATATTAAATAACACTGAGATAATTTCCCAATAAGTAAGTCCTAAAAAATAGGAAAGAAAAAGAAAACGAAAAAAAGAAAAAAGAAAAGAAGAAGAAGAAGAAGAAGACAAAAAAATTTCATAAAAATTTGAACAATCCATCCAACATAGAGATTCCAATAAAATATTGGACAACGATAGAAAACGAATTATTATTATTAAACAATACGTATAGAATGACGTAAAAAAGAAAAAAAAAAAAAAAATAAATAAATAAATAAATGTACATCTGTATCAATATAGAAATATAAAAATAGATAGATAAATGGATAGATAGATAAAATAGATTTGTTTAATAGATGACTCAGATGATCCGTAGAAATGATCTATCCAGTAAAAGGAGAAAAACACGAGGTCTTCTCCCTCGTGAATTAAGGGGTGGGGATAGGAACGTTCGAAGGTGGAAGGGAATAGAGAACGGTGCGACGGGCCCTTCATAGGGCACGCGTTCTATACCAAACAGTAACCTAGGAGAATTCGTGGGGACTTAAGCGAAACAGGGCACGCGACGACTACCTGATTCCTCCTATTTCATCTCCTAAGGAAAAAAAGAAATAAGAAAGACACCGTCGTCTTCCCTCTCTCTCTCTCTCTCTCTCTCTCTCTCTCTCTCTCTCTCTCTCTCTCTCTCTCTCTCTCTATTTCTTTCTTCCTTTCTTTTTATAATTCTTCCCATCCTTGAGAATTTCATCGAATATTATTCTCCTTCCGCCAAGCGAACTCATAAATTCAAGGACACTCGTGACATTTTTTTTGTGTTCTCCCTTACACACACACACACACACACACACGCACGCACGCACGCATACAAAAAAAAAAATATATATATATATATATGCCACATCTCTTCCCTTCTTCTTTTTCGAAAGATAAAGAAGCCACGTGCCAATAACGTTATCCCATCGTCTTTCAGCGGCCCTTTAAGGACCCTTCGAGTCTATCCACACACCTCCGATATCTAAACGTTCCTACAAATTCTTTTGGCCAAGTGTCACACATGGAACACCTAGAGCCAACTTACCGTACGATCACTCGCGTGATTCTAAGTGCCGATGTGCTGTGTTCAAGGTGATCCCTTGTGTTCTACGAGAGACGAACTCGATCGATCGGTTATGAAACGGAGACGTTACAAGTGTCGCGGAAATAAGCCAACACTTTTTAGGTAAGGAATTATGTTCGAAAACTCAAAAAAAAAAAAAAAAAGAAAAAAAAAAGAAAAGGGGAAAAAATAAAGAAGAAGAAACAAAGCAAAAGGAAAGAAATAAGGGAAACAAAAAAGGAACAAAAAAGTCCCAATGTTAATAACGCATAAAAAAATGATAGTTATCTTCTGTCTAGTCGTGGTTTTTACTTTTCTTCTGTTTTGTTCTTTCTCTCCTTCTTTTTTTTTTTTTTGTTTGTTTTTTTTCTTCTTCCTTTTTTCCTTTCTTTTCTTTTTTTTTTTTTTTTTTATTCTCTTTTTTCTGTCAACACGTCGGAAAAGTTACACCGAAGTTCATAATTGCGAAGGAATTTAAAGAAGATCCAACGTCAATTTTTTCTAATCGTATAAACAATTACAGTGTCATTGTGCTCGCGCGTGTACGTAAAGGTATGTGTGTGTGTGTGTGTGTGTGTGTCTCGTGCGCGTTCCTCTTCTGTTTATCTTATTCAGTTTCGTGCGCGTTCAATGACAATTTCGTGGATAAAAAGAGCCAAAAAAAAAAAAGAAAGAAAGAAAGAAAGAGAGAGAAACAAAAAAGAAGCAGAAAAAGAAGAAAGAAAAACATACGAAAAAGAAAAAAAGAAAGGAAAAAAGACGAGAAAGAAAGAGAGAAAGAAAAGAAGTATACGATAGAAGTTTGATTTTAGTTCGATCAGTGGTATCTATCAATTATTCCGAAAGTTTTCGATAAAACCCTCTCCCACTCCACCCGTATAATTCTATGTCTTTCTATCTTTCTCTTATTATTCAAGGACAATAGAAGAGAAGATAGGAGAGCATGGTTCTCTCTTTTGGTAAGGGGTCAATGCACTCTTGGTATAGCCTATGAGGATAGACACAAAAGACGAGTAATACTGCTCGTCGTTCTGAATTAGTAATTACCACGTTTCTGAAATGCATATTCGTACTATCCTCCGAATTCGTCCCCAGGAAAGTATGCGAGGGGTGGGTGTATATATATATATATATATGTATACATATATATATATATATGAGTCATGTGCGCTCCCCGAAACGTCTCCCTTTTTCAACCGCATGTCCATCGAGCATAGGGCGTACCGTCGCGCACGTCTCTTTCGCCAAATTTCTTCTTCCTTTCTCACCCTTCGAAGCAGTAGTACGAAATGCCCCGTTACTCCTAGTTCTCTCTCTCTCTCTCTCTCTCTCTCTCTTACTACTCAGGCCCTTAAATCATCCCTCCTGTCCAACTAAAATCGTTAATATCCTTCGAAATTAATATCGTCGTATCCAAAATGTTTAGCGGTGTTCGAGGTTTCGAAGAATATTTTCAAACGTTCAAGACATTTATCATCAAAGATACCTGCTTAAACATCGCGATCCACGTATGGAGATATGATTTTACCTTTTCTCTCTCTCTCTCTCTCTCTCTCTCTCTCTCTCTTGATCGAGATAATCAACGACAAGTTTCTTATATATCGATAGATATATGTATAGGATGATCTTTTGGAAAATGTTCGATTATTTTGAACGTATTATTAGGATCGTGAAAGAAAAAAAGTAATCGACGATTACAAAGAGAAAAAGGAAAGAGAAGAAAAGATAAAGTAAGAGAGAGAGAAAAGTAGAGGAATTTTGATAAAAGTTTGTACGATTAAATTACATGAGTTTCTCTGTCGACAGAGGGAGAAGATCTGACGTGGAACGAGAGAGGGAACTCTTTGGTAAGAGTCAACATGTCGTCGACGATGGCACAGGAGACGACGATATCGGATCTCACGGAACTAGACAGCGACGGAGGCTCGAGTTCGGAGGAACGAGATTTGAGAAAACGTCTTCGCGGAGACGCTGATTTTGCTGGACCGAAGAAGAGACGAAAGCAAACGACACCGGTAAGATTTTCATCGTCCTTGATGAACGAACTACAGGAGGAGTCGAACGAAGACGAGGAGGATGATGATGATGAGGAGGAGGAGGAAGAGGAGGAGGAGGAAGGAGAATTGGACGTTGACAGCGAAGGTAAGCTGTCTTCGAGATCACCGAGTCGTCATCATCACCACCTTCATCATCATCATCACCATCTTCATCATCATCATCATCCTTCGATAAAAGATGAAAATCTAAACAACGAATTTCGTTGTCAGTATTGCGGTCAATTTCTCGATAGCAAGGAAACGTTGAACGTACATTTGGATAATGAGCACGGTGCGGCGACTAATCAAACGACTAATCATCTATTACAAAACAGATCATCCTCGGCCGTGATAAAATTGGAAGGATCGAACGATCATCAATCGGAAAGTCCCGTCAATCTATTGACCGTAAAAAATTTCGCATCTTCCTGGTTGAATCAGCAACAACAAAACGTCCAATCGCAAACGCATATACAATCGCAAAACGACGAGCCATGGCCAGGGCCATCGAGTCAATTGGCAATGAGCAATCATTTGCAAGCGTTAACCGGATTCCCAGGTGCTCTGGGCTCGTATCTTCCTCTACCGACATTTCCATTGCATGCCGATCCAACGCATATCCCAAGAACGTCCATACCTTCCGCTCCCGTTAGGATCTTTAATCCTGAGGCTTATTGCGATTTATGCAACAAAGAATTTTGTAACAAGTATTTCTTAAAAACGCACAAGGCCAACAAGCACGGTATTTACGTCGATTCGCCGGGACCTAATACGACCAACGATAATAATAGTGCCAACGTCCTTCCATCGCAAATATTCCCGAGCGGTGGTTTTACAAGTACGTCGATTAAATTGGAACCGCCGGCTACGCCGCCGATGCCAAGCGTTCCGTGCGACGTATGTCAAAAACGTTTCAAGAACGACGAATCTATGAGAAAGCACAAGCAAAAGATTCACAACGAGTTGATCGAGCAAACGGCCGATCAATCTTTGCCTGCTTCGCAAAGCGAAGATGACAGGGAGACACCGCGCAGTAGTCCTGGCGGCATAGAGACCCTGTTCAAGCAAGAATTTGGCATCGAGCAAGAGGATACGACGTTTATGCCAGCACCTAGACACCTCTCACCCCAATCGATCCAACAAGCTCGAGACTCGGGATTCAATGCCGATCGTCTTCGTCGTTTAGGCGTTATCAATCCCGAAGCATTCTGCGAGATTTGTTGCAAGGAATATTGCAACAAATATTTCCTTCGTACGCACAAAATGAAGAGACACGGTATAATCGTACATGACAACGAAAAATCACCTAGCAATCCCGCGGCGGCGCTCACCTGGCATCAAGTACAAACTAGTCCCCTTAATTTGATAGTGGCCGAGTCTGGCAATGGATCGGAATCGAACGATCGTACAAACGACGATTACGAGTGTAAACCTTGCGGCATACGCTTTCAGACCGTCGGCCTTTATCAGGCACACTCTAGGAAAATCCATGAAAACGAGGAACAACAATCGCCGAAACAAGAATTCGATCAGGACACGTCCGACCAACGTACCGATTCCATTTCCGAAGATCTTCAAAAACTTCAGACGATGATCCTGCAATTGAATGGTCTGGAATCTAACATAGGAAAGGGATTACAATCCTGTAACATATGCGGGAGAGAGTGCGAATCTAGAACATCTTTGAGAATTCACATGGCGACCGAGCATTCTCACGTCACGGAGAATCCGTCGCAATCGCCGATTCCAGATAAATCATGCGAATCAGGAAATACAGGGATCGTAGCTTTTTGTACACTTTGCGAGAAGGATTACGTAAGTCAAGAAGCTTTGAAGAAGCATATTGTCGAGGAACATCAGGCAACGATACCAAATCCATTGTCTCAAGTACCTCCTCCTCCTCCTCCTGCTATTGGTTCTACCGTTATTAATACGAATACTTTGATCAATTCTACATCGAGTACCACGACGATACCAACGAGCGGCAATCAAACGCAAACGGAAAAAAAGATCACCTCGATGACGCCAACCTCGAGTTATTGCGAAATTTGTAACAAAGAATTGTGTAATAAATATTTCATGAAGACCCATATGCAAAGGATGCATGGAATAGAAATAGAAAATGGCGCTCAAATTGGTGGTGTTATATGTAACATCTGTAACAAGGAACTCTGTAGTAAATATTTCTTAAGAGTTCACAAACATAATACGCATGGTATCGTCGACGAAAATGCTACTACCTCGTCCTCGGCCAAACAGGAGGCTTACGATGCCTCGAGCTCCGAGGATTCGGCTTTGAAGCCGGAACAATTGGGTGACCTAAGTCATCGATATTTTACACATTTCACCGAGGTCTGTCCGATTTGTAGCCGTAGGTTTCGCAGTATAAAATGGCTCAAGGCACATCTGTTGGGAGATCATGGGAAAATCGGTATCGATAAGTGGCGCGATATGGAACAACAATATCAAGCCACAACGAGGAACGCTAATAGATCTGGTAATAATAATTCGAAAAATGTTCAACAAGTCTCGAATCTTAAAATACCGAATGGCTACGAGCTGAGCCAACAAAATAAGACGACCGATTTAAGCAGTAACATTGGTAATCAAGTATTGTCGAATTTATTTGGTTCTACCTCGGACGATCAACAAATGAAAAATTATCGTTGCAGTTATTGCAATTTTTCGACGACAATTTTACCATTTTTATTCCTACACGAGAGATCCCACGTTAACGCCCAAGAAAGCATAGACACCGACAATACTCTCCAATGTCCAATATGTTCTCAAGGATTCCATCAGCCTGAACAATTGCATCAACATTTGCTAACCAGACATCAATTTCCGGCACTGCTAACGCAGTTTCAAACGCCCATACTTGGAAATCCAAACATTGATCAGGAAAAGGTTAGTAACGATCCGAAGGATTTGAGATCGGAGGAATCGAAGGACGATAATGTAAACAGGAATCAGATTAATCCAACGATGAGTCAGAATCTTGTCCCCGTTCCCGAACAAATAAGAAATCAAAGAAATCAAGAGGACAATGCCGTACAGGTGACTCCCCATGGTGCTTACAAGTGTGCTCAATGCGGATACGCGACTACGAATCTTAACAGAATTAAAAAACACGTTAGAAAGGATCACACTGCGATCGGTGATCCAACGGACAGCGTAATAGCCGAACTTAGCAAAACTTTGAAGGACGTTGCTAATAGGCACAAATTGCCAGCCTGTTACGCAATGCCACAGGACATCAACGTCGGTGATAAAACAATAATGCAACCATTCCTGATAGACGAACAACAGGATCCATCGTTGCATAACACCGACGAATCCAATTCAGAAAAACGATTTATGCCAGCTCTCGTTTATCTACCTGTTAAATCACGAATTAGCAGTGCACTGACCGCGTCCTTCACTCTCACACCTGCCTAAGAGGAAAGAAAAAGAAAAAGGAAAAAAAAAAGTATCTGACTCCATCCTATCTAACAAATGTCTAAGAAAGAAAAGAGGAAGAAGGATGCAATTAGTTCTCTGCGCCTGCGATCTGAAGCACGTGGTATCGGTTCCTATCTACTACTACTACTACACTACTACTACTACTACTACTACTACTACTACCAAGTAAGACGACATCGAAGATGTTGAGATTTTTATATCAAATACTTTTTAATAATAGCTCTGATCTGCCTTTCATGAAGTTTTTATATAGTACATCCGTTTATATTACTCTGTTGTTTTTCTTTTTCTTTTTTCTCTCTCTCTCTCTCTCTCTCTCTCTTTTTTTGCATTTCTTTTTTACTTTTTTACTTTTTTCTTTTTCTTTTTTTTTTTTTTTTTTTTTTTTTTTGATATACATATATATATACATAGAACAACATCCTTTCTTTAATCAATTCGATTTCTCGTGAATAATCTGTGATGATTCGATAGATAGAGAAAAAAGAGAAGGAGAAGAGGAGAAAGAGAAGGAAAAGAAAAAGAAAATAATAATAATAACAACAATAATAATAATAATAATAATAATAATAATAATAATAATAATAATAATAATAACAACAATAACGTCAAACGAATAAAATAATAACAATCTCGCTAAATTCCAATTATCGTCATTATTAGCACCGGGGTAGTAATTTAAAGGATATTTTTTCTTTTTTGCTATCAACAAACGCGAGAGCACGTTTTATTTATTCAGTGGTTTTTCATTGCGACGTCATATCCGGTTATCGAAGGGAGGAGGAGGAGGAGTGGGTGGAATTGACGAGGGGGGAAAGAAAAAAAACGGAAGGAGAAAAGAAAAAGAGAAAGAAAGAAGTACGACAAAACAGAAAATGACGGACACGTAGATTTCTCTTTTACATCCTTGGCCCGAACATTTCTTTTTTCTTTTTTTCTTTTTTTTTCTTATGAGAGATATGTATGTAAATTACACGTAGTAACGTAGGGAAGCACATCTCGCGTTTAAAAGCCACGTTGTTATATTGTAAATATACTTACACTATCAATTATATAAAAAATGGGTGATCGACAAAGTTCCTATTTTCAATGCGACGGGCCTCCAAAGAAACGGAAATAAAAATGAAGAAAAAAATAACAAAAAAAAAAGTAAATAATAATAATAATAATAATAATAATAATAATAATAATAATAATAATAATAATAAAGAAAAAAGAAAAAAAATAAAAGTAAAAGGAAAGAAAGCGTTATTATACGCGAATTACATACTACACATCTTTTTTCGATGTATGTACGTACGTATGCATGTATGTATGTATGTATGTATGTATGCATGCATGTATGAGTCTAAGATATATGTGTATGTACGCTTTCATTTTCACGTCTATACTCTCTCAAGTACATACCTAAATATTATTTTCTTTGTTCCTCCTTTTCGATTAATTATTAATGAATTAATTATTCGAACGAGAAATCGATTCTGAAATCGATGCGTTGAGAAAAGGGAAAGAAAAAGGAAAAGAAAATAAAAAAAAAAAAAAAAAGAAGAAAAGAAAGGAGGAAAGAAGACAGAAAAAAGAAAAAAGGGAATAATAATTCGATTGAAAGATCGACTTCGATCGGTATTTCAAATATTGTATCGAGACGTGTTATCGTAATTTACTTTTGCGATTTTTCCTAGTCAATATTTTATATATAAATTTATCTGTAAGCAAAGATTGAACGATAAAAGATTGCGGAAAGAGATTTAAAGAGGTATTTATTAATATACAAATAGATTTTTCGTAAAAATATGAAGAAGAAGAAGAGAAGGAAGATGAAGAATGAATGAAAGAAAGAGAGCAGAGTTAAATAAGAAAAAAAAACAAAAAAAAAGAAGGAAACTAATATCGTCGTAATAACCACAGATGAGAAGCAAATATAAGAAGAAAAGAAAAATGAAACAACAATTACAACAACAACAATAACAACGAGATAATATAACAAATATGAATGAGAATTTGTCGATTTTATAATTGAACGTGAACGATTATAATGATATAATGTTTAGATATCAACAAAGAAATGAGGAAGAAAAAGAAGAGAGAAGAAAAAGAAAGTAAAAAAAATTGAGAAAAAAGATGGCCAACAACAAACTCAGGGCGGACACAGTATAACCCGCAACAAAAAGTACAATCGTATACACAGCCAACGCATCTCGCATAGAATTAAATAAAATAAAATAAAATAAAATAAAATAAAATAAAATAAAAGGAAGAAAGAAAAAAAAAATAAAATAAAATAAAATAAAAGAGTACTACTACTTTAAAATAAATATATAGCGCTATTGTAGGATTTTCGTATGTGGCACGGTTTATCAAATTTAATCATTTTAATGCTCTCTCAATATTAAAGAAAATATTAAAAAAAAAAAAAAAAAAAAAAAAAAAAAAAAAAAAAAAAAAATGAGGAAAGGATAGAGAGAGAAAGAGAGAAAGAGAAAAAAAAACCTAGCCGATTCGATGAATCCCATAAACAATTTACCAACGCCTTTATGGGTAACAAAAAAAAAAAGAAAACCGAAAGTCTCTTAAACCGTAAATTTTACATAGTCTCTAGTCTTTTAATACCAAAAACTCTCTACCGTTCTGAATCGTAGTACGGTATAGAAGAGAGAGAAAGAAAAAGAAAAAGAGAAAATAATAGAGAAAGAAGATTAGAAAGAAATATGAAGAAACTTATAGTTCATCCATGAAAAGCTGTTTTCAAACTCGTGCCTTGCAGCTTGAAAAACTAAAAATCAAAATTTTTGAAGATTCTATATTATTAATATATTACACTGACATAAACGAAAGAGAGAGAGAGAGAAAGAGAGAGAAAGAGAGAAAGAGAGAAAGAGAGAACAGAAAAAGAAAAGGATAAGAAAACAAAAAAAAGAGCGAGAGAAAGGATAAGTCCCTCCTTCTAATAATCTCTATCCCTGTATAAAAATAAAATAGATATCTAATAGAAATCTAAGAACTAAATCGACGACGAGTATATATCCTCTACTAGTGGCCGATTTTTCTTCGAGACTGCCTTTTTTTTTCGTTTTTCTTTTTTCTTTTTTTTTTTTTTTTTTCTTTTTTTTTAAGAAAGATAAAAAGATAAGGAAAAAAAGAAAAGAAAGAGATACAATAAAAAATGTACTCGGTTATACAATGTGGGTTCCGAATTGCCATTCTCACTCGTACACTTTGCAGATGCTTAATATTTCATTAGAGGGTGAGTTTAAAAAAAAATTTTTTTTTTCCCTCGTTATAACGACGATAAACGAGCAACCACTATAGCTAGGCTCTATGCAGTTCGATCGAAAGGCTCGAAGGGACAGCTGTTCTCTCTCTCGGAGTGACCACACGATAATCGGCCACAGCACACAAACGTGTGTTCCGTCTAACCTCACCTTTAGCTCTCGAAATACGTTTCTCTTGCACCGGTCTCTCTATGCGTTTTACCTTTCTATCCCTCTTCGGTGAACAAACATGCACGATGCATTTCCGTTTTTCGATGCACGCCTACAAGACGTTAAAAGCTCTTCCATTCTTTCTATATATCTCATACGTACATATGTACATATACATTTATATACATAAATTTTTGTTTGATTGTTCATTTGTTTCTTATTTCTATCATATAACTTTCTATTATATTTTCTCAAATGACAAACAAGCAATTAATTAATTAATTAATTAATAATGGAGCTCATAGATTCGACAAATTGAAATTTATTATCAAATATGTTTTGTTACGTCAACAATAATTTATATATATACATATATATATATATATATATATATACATACATATATCTCTAAAAGAAATATATATATATATGTGTGTGTATAGATATATTAATGAGATCATTGATATTCCTTGATATTCTATACTCTTTTATGAGAAAAGTCATAAAGATATCGAGAGCAGCTGGAACCTCGAAGCCTGGGTCATTAAGCAGGATATATTCCAAAAGCTTTCATTGAAAAATTCATCCGAATTAGTATGCGTGCACGCGTACATTAACATATTTTTCGGGGGAGAGAAGAAACATCGGCCATTACGGAGGCATTCATAGAGAAATATAGAGAGAAAGAGAGATAACGTGAGAAGGGAGAGAAGAAGAGAGTGTGTGAGAGAGAGAGAGAGAGAGAGAGAGAAAAAGAGAGAGAAAAAGAGAGAGAAAGAAAATAAGACAGAGAGAGAGAGAGAGAAATGGCACGGAGGCCCATTTTCTGGGCCGTGGATTCAAACGATTTCGCATCTGGACCCTTTGTCAGAAGGTCAGAGAGGAAAGGTCATGACCTTGGCGGGGATTTTCTGGAAAAAGTCCAAGAGAAACGATCGAAAATGAAGGAGGGTGAAGGGAAGAAGGACTCGATTTCCCTTCTCTCTCTTCTACTCCTCTTTTTGTCCATTTTTCTCGCCCCAACTTCCGCCTCTCTCTCTCTCTCTCTCTCTCTCCCCCCTCACTCTCTTTTCTTTTTCTATACGATAACATGCAAAATGCACGCGTCCATGTAAATGGGCACCCTCTTAATTGCATCCCATGGAAATATGCGTATTGTGCACTTAATGGCCCGTGCACGAGAGAGAAAGAGAGAGAAAGAAAGAGAGAAAAAGTCGGCGAGGGTCGTCGTATCTTTTAATTGCACCAACGACTCACGCTCGACATTTTATTATTATAAATCGGGTGGCACTTCCCAAGCTCGTCGTGCTCATCTCCTATGCGCATCGTCGATTCTTCGATCGATAAACTATTTCTTTTTTCTTTTTTCTTTTTCTTTTTCTTTTTTTTATTTCTTTTCACGTTCGTTTCGTGTTTTAAATTTCTTTAAATGTCCACTTTCATTACGTAAAATCTAAATTGACACAATTTATCGTCATTGGATTTCAATATGCTCATTGATAAAACGAACATAGATATTTTTTTGCAATGTGGCAAACAAAAGATTTCTAAGAAAAGAAAGAAGGACAAGAAAAATATTCTTTAAGATTCGTGAGATAATTTAAACGATTAATTTCTTCAATTATTTTAGGACAATTTATTATCAGATATATCTATTTTTATTTCTATCTCCATTTTCATTTCTATATAAAAATCTTTTATGCAACTTTTCTGACAAAATATCGACTATTTCATTCAATTTCTTATTACGGACGTATACGTCATCGATAGACGTCAAAATCGTCGATATGACGCATACGAGAAAAATCACGACGACTCGACGGAAAATCCAAATACATTATTATACCCGATATTCTCAGCATTGCCTTCACTAACATAATTGAGCGCAGAATCAAATTTTATCCGTAATTTAAAGTGAAAAAAAAAAAACAGTATATTATGAGATCATGAATCTTATATATACATATATATATATATATACATATACACATATATAAATATACATATATGTATGTAGATAAATAGTATACTTGTATATGCACGTGCACTTGTGTAAAAACAACATGTGTACGTACATATATATACATATATACACACTTACTATAAAAAATCCTAGTTCTCTAAGTTTATTTCGTAAGGGATAAATGTGCGAAAAAAATGGTAATATACAATATATACGATCTGTATTATATTATTATTATTATTATTATTATTATTATTATTATTATTATTATTATTACTAATATTACTATTAATATTAATGTAGTGTAAAAAAAAAAGAGAAGAAAAGAAAAACCGATTAAGTATTTTGCGAGATTAGGAGAAAATTCGATTAGCACATCTAGTCATTTTGGAGAGACGATTTAAGATTCCTATTGCCTGATCTAGTCCAACGACACCGTCTAATTTTTTTGCACTTATCGTTATCAATATTTATTCGCAAATATTATTTTAAAACGCTCTCTAAATTATATAAATTATATTTTCGTTTGTAAAAGATATATTTTATAAGGATCACTTTTTTCCCTCAATTTGTTTACGTTTATTATTTTTCTTACTTTATTTATTTATTTATTTATTTATTTATTTATTTCTTTTTCATTTTTTTCTTGTACATATTTAACTCTTTCGTTCGTCTTCCTACCTTAATTATTACTATTATTTATTTATATGCACGGAACGATTTGTGTGAGGACGATAATATCGAAAATAAAAATTTATTTCTATCGTAATTCAATTTTACACGTTTTGTTTTTTATTTTCTTTTCGTTTTACTCCAAATCCTCCATCTTATTCCTTTCCTCGTTTTTTACTTTCTAATTAATATTATTTATTTTATATTAATACACGTTTACATTCGATGTATTAACCAATCAAACATTACTTTTTTCGTATGTCACCTAAAGTTTATTCAAAATATATCACGTTACACGATTGAATTAGTTTCGTGCATAGTCGTACGTATATATATATATATATATATATATATATATATATATATATATATATGTACGTATGTATGTACATGTCTCTCGGTTTTCTAAACGATCGATTTCACTTTTTAAAAAGGGGTGTCGTTTGCAGGGTTACTTCTTTGTCAAATAGGGTCGAGGAGTTGAAAAGTTGTAAACCTGACAAATGAGATTCGTAATAGAAACGAGATACCATATCCTCTTAACAAATAGTCCTTCACCTGTTACACAAGCATGTACGTTTATTTCATCAATGACGATATAAAATCGAATGTAATAATGTTTAATGACCATACGTACTTTTTTTACGTATCACGCCACCACGAAACACTTCGTTCTCTAGAACAGTATTGTATTGCGTCGCATTGTATTGCATTGCATTGCATTGCATTGCATTGCACTGCACTGCACTGCACTGCACACCACAGCACAGCACAGCATTATATTACATTGCATTGCATTGCATTGCATTGCATTGCATTGTATTGTATTAATTGCGAACGGTACTTCCGACACGCGTTAATTGAAATTTCCCGTGTATAGTATATAGGTATTATATACGTAACTATGTATAACACGGGCACTCTATAATCGGGTTTCAACTTATGCTACCTTCGGATCCGCGATCCCTTTTGTGTATTACCATGCAAATTCTATCCTCATTCAAAGGGTTCCCATCGCTATCACCACCACTACCATTCTCCCATCTAATCCCACCTCTTATCGACGTGTATTTAATCTAAAGAAACAGCATTAGGAAGTTATGGGATAGTTAACGATCAACTGCTTCTCGACGGAGTTATATTAAAGTTAATTTAATCGAAACAGCAACAAAGCAGAAAAGTAAAAAAAAAAAAAAAGAAAGAAAAATTTCTTTTGATTCTCATCGAAATAAACAAACGAAGAAAACAAAAAAAGGAAAAAAGAAGAAGATAACAATAAAAAAAAAAAAAAGGAAAAAAAAGAAAGAAAAGGAAAAAAATAAAATCCGCAACAAGAAAGAAAAGAATCCGTCGTCTTGAGCGACGGAGGGTTAGCCGAATGGTTAATCGAAAATAAAATTCTTAATTTATCTGTCCGAATAAAAAGAAAAAAAAGAAGGGAGAGGAGAAAAAAAAAAGGAGAGAAAAGAAGGAAAAGAAAAGAAAAGAAAAGAAAAGAAAAGAAAAGAAATATTGAAGAAACGGGGAAGAATGAGGGAAGTTTTTCTTTGAGGAAAGAGGGAGAGAGAGAGAGAGAGAGAGAGAGAGGAAAAAAAAAAAGAAGGGAAAATCTTGGGTCGCGAGATAAAAAGAAGAAAAGAAAGAGAGAAAAGATGAGGAGGCTTGGAAGAATTTTGAGGAAGAGAGTGAGACAAAGAGAAATGAAAGAGAAAGAAAAAGAGAAAGAGATAGATAGATAGATAGATAGATAGATAGATAGATAGATAGAAAGAAAGAACGAAAGTGTGTGAGAGGAGAGAGAGAGAGAGAGAGTGAGAGAGAAATAGGAGGCGTATTCGAAGAAGCAGTGTTAGCGCTTGCGCTATATCGAAGTTTTCCTTTTGCTTGATGGCCGAAGAGTAGAGTCGGGGTCGTCGGTTTGAAAAGGGAAGGCGGAAGGCAACGACGATTCCACGTCCTTCTCGAACCAACGACCAATGAGTAAATGACACAGCTAGGCCCCCTTCCTCCCCCTCCTCCACCTCCTCCTGCTCTCCCCATCAACCCACCTCCCTCCCCCCCACCCCCGCTTGCTCCCTTCTACTCTGATACGCAAACACACGGATAGACGCGAAACACACTACGAAAAACTGAACCGAACGTCCACCACCCACACCAACGAGTGTACACCTCGAGAGGATATGTATAAAAATCAATAATATCTTGCGGTTTCTAAGAGTGAAAGAGAAAGAGAAAGAAAGAGAGAGAGAGAGAGAGAAAGAGCTCCGAAAAACGAGGGAGACGTGTATTAGCGAGTTGTTGGAGAAGAGGAGTTTTGGTGTACACGAGACGGGAGGGAAGGAGGGTGGTAGGGAGGTGGCGATTGTATGGTGGTAGCAAACGGGGGAGGGAGAAAGAGGTAGGGAGTGAGAGAGGAGGAAGAAGAAACGAAAGACGGATTTCGACGATGGACAAAAGACCAGCAATTTTTCATTAAGGATTCTATCGAAGAGAGATATTCGCCCGGAAAATCATCCCTACGAAAATCTCCCTCCTACTTTTCTCTCCTATCTCTTTTCTTCTTTACTCCTCTATTCCTGTAAGTGAAACTTCAACGCCTACGTACGTGCGTGAAAAGTAATGATAATCTTCGGCGTTTCTTTCTTAATTGTGAAACTAACATGTACGAAAAGTATATCTTAATAGAAAGATGAAAAGAAAGGAAGATTGAGATAAAGAGAGAGAGGGAGAGAGAGAGAGAGATATTTTATATATATATATATATATATTATTTTTAAATAATATTAAAAGTACTACTTATATACGATGTTGTAGAAAAAAAAAGAAGAAGAAAAAGAAGAGAGAAGGAAAAATCTCGTAAATTTTTTCTCATTTTTCCGAACCTTTAACTTCTCTCTTTCCATCCTTCTCTCTCTCTCTCTCTCTCTGTCTCTCTCTTTCTTTCTCAATTTCGGCATAATCGCGAGCAATATACTCTTGTTTCCTCGTCATTTATTTAGAAAGCCTGACGGAGGTTCGAGTACGGAGAAGTTCGTGGTAAATTTAAGAAAGGTATCGAACCGAAGGGGCCACCCCTCCCCTTTTTCCCGGTCCACCCTGTTTCCCCTACTCATCAACCACCCCACAACCACGGGACTGCTTATACCCACCCAACCCCTCACGAGAAAGTGGATTGCAATTATCAAAGCCTCTCTCTCTTTCTCTTTCACTCGCTTTCTCACTCACTCTAACTCGCCAGCCTCGTTTTCTTTTTCTTCGCTTTTCTTTCCTACCCACCCCGTTCCCCTTAGTTCCCGTCCAACTTCCCTTGGACTCTACCCTCTCCATCCACTTCATCGTCTCGGGAGAACTTGGAAATTTCATCGGGCTGGCGTAATAACTTCGATAGTTCCGCCACTCGAACGAAGAAAGGCGAGAACGTGCGTCTAAATCGAAAAATAAAAAAGAGAGAGAGAGGTAGATAGATAGATAGGGAGAGAGAAAGAGAGAGAGAGAGAGAGAGAGAGAGAGAGAGAGAAAGAAGAAATTATCAGAATGATAGAATAATCGATGTAGACTTCGTCGTTTTCTTCTGTACCTGCCAATGAGAACTTCGAGTAAAGTTCCTTTAACAGTTCGAACGTTATTGATCTTGGTTACGACAGTCATCGAGACGTTGCCGATCATTCCGATAATAATGAGTTATATAACTATATAGGCATCGTATAAATTCAATGTCGTTCGATCGATTTCAGAGTAAGCTTACGTATGTACGTACGTTATCAAACACGTGCATCTATCAACTTTTAATTTAAATGTAAAACACGTTGATCGATGTGTCGAGAAATAGGATCGGATCGATCGACAGATCGATCTATATATAGCGATCATCGAATACGCGAGACTGGCAATCAAAAAGGAAGAAAGAAAAAAAGAAAGAAAAAAAGAAAGAAAAAAAGGAAAAAAAAAAAAAGAAAGAACGCCGTTTTTCTGATTCCGAAAGTGAAAGGAACGAGCTGAAAACGTATATGGGGAGGGAGAAACCCTTTCAAGGTCAAAAAGAGAACACAAATTTTTACAGTCGAACGAACGGGGTGAAAAATCCACGATTCTGGAAAGTATGTGAAAGAGAAAGAGAGAGAGAGAGAGAGAGAGAGAGAGAGAGAGGGAGAGAGAGAGAGAGAGAGAATAAAAAAAACAGAAAAGGGATGAAGAGTAGAAAAGGGTGAAACGCGCGTTTACGCAACTTACATCCCTATACCCTAAAAAAAAAAGGAGAAAAAAGAGAAAAACGTCGTTTTTCCGAATTTCGTCGATCCTTTGAAAAAAAAAAGAAAAAAAAGAAGAAAGAAAAAAAGAAGAAAGAGGATCGCATATAATAAAAGGCGGAACAACCCTTTATTTATTTTAGCACGCGTGAATTCCGCGCTTTCTATCGCAGGGAAAAGAATTTAACAGCCGGCGACGTATTTCGTACGTATGTACAATTTCGACGAGTTTCACCCCAAAAACTTTTCATCAGCCGGGTGTCTCACCCCATCGATCCGAGCCGTATCCTCGTCCCGTACGTACGTACCTACGTACCTACGAAACGAACGAACGAACGAACGAACGAGCGAGCGAGCGTACACGTTACACGTTACACGTCGATTTACACAATATTTTGGAAATCTTTTATAAGATTTCAGCGAGATTTTCTCCCCCCTTTCGAAATGCATCCCATCGAACACAGAGAAGCTTAGTGCCATAGTTCCGTTATATTGTGCGACAACTCTGCCTCCCTCCCTACCTTCCTTTACGTTCACCTTGCCACCTAAGCAACCCCTCGGACACGAGACGACAGATGGGAGACGGAGACACACACACACAGAGAGAGAGAGAGAGAGAGAGAGAGAGAGAGAAAGAAACGCGTGCTGTCGATCGTCCGAGCTGGATATATTGTTGACAAGCAAAGAAAGAGAGAGAGAGAGAAAAAAAAAGAGTTTGTAAAACGACAACGTTCAAATCATGAAATTAGGGTTGAACTGAGAAAAAACGCACGGAATTACCATTGCCATTGTTAAGCCGGATCACGAAGAAGGACCAACGGATTACTCGAACACCCCTTTTGCTTCCTTTCTTTCTTATACTTCCACAACACTTCCACCCCTTTCTCTTGTTTTTTTTTTCCTTTTTGTTTTGTTTTTTTTTCTGTTTCTTTTTTTTTTTTTCTTCTTTTTCTTCTTTTCTTTTCCTTTCTTTCCTAGCTTTTGTCTTTTTCGTGGTGTATTCGTTCTCTAACAACCAAAGAGACGAAACACGCTCCGTGTATTTACAACGTTATTTATCCTTGTCGCTCTTTTTCGCGGCTCTTTGTTCCCTATCCAAGGCGAATTCTTTCGGGAAACGTGGTAATAAAAAATGATCTTTATTTATATATCACGTAACAAAATTCTCCGGACGTTAATTAAATCTTGAATATATATGCATACGGTTGCGGAATTAATATGAATGAATTATTTTATCTTTCTTTTTTTATTTTATATATATCGCTGTTATGTCTTTATCAAGAAAGAAAATATTTAAAAAAAAAAATAAAAGGAGAAAAGATAAAAAAGAAATAAAGAAATGAATTATGTATTTTAAAGGATTAAAAATTAATTGTTTAGAGAAGAAAAGTACTTAAACAAAAAAAAAAAAAAAAAAAAAAAAACAACGAAAAAAAAAATAAAGAAAAAGAAAAAAATACAGACAGAGAATCCTATTAAATCTTGGAAATAAATTTCAAATCGCTAAACATGAAACACGTCACGATAATAATTCTGACAATTTTGCTTTGTCCAAGTATCGTATTATTAAGAAGAAGGAAGAAAGAAAGGAAGAAAATGAAAGAGAGAGAAAAAAAAAACGAACGAAACAAAGCGAAAGAGACAAAAAAATATAATTACCGGAACAATAATAATTAAAGTTACGAGATAAAGTATGCCTTTCGGTATTATAAACGATAATGATTCTTTTACGTTAGCTTTATTTTCTATCTACATTTTAAACGAAATATTCAACACATATAATGAACGTACGCACGTGCAATTACATAAAAATTATGTAACCTTGATAATTTTTTTTTCTTTTTTTTTGTAATGTGTAACACGCTTACGTAATTTCACAATCTACGTTATATACTTATATTATATACGTATATGTATGTATACGTAAAAGAGCATATGACAATAACAACCGACTAGCTAAAATAATTGTTATGCGAACTAGCCCGTCGTGCGATACAGGAAAAAGGAAAAATAGCATATGCGTAACAAATAAATTCAATTTTTTATCTGGTCGAACCGATATTAATATAATTTCAAAAGAAATGTAATACGTGAGAACACATACACACACATACACACATGTATGTAGAAAGAAAAAAAAGAAAAAAAAAATATATATATATATATACATATATGAGAAAACTGTAAAATTCGATGCTATTTTCAAAAATCATTGATACGCACAAACAACGATGTCGCATAGCGATTTTATTAAGTTCCTATTAATTAATAAACGCTAGAGTTCCTTAGTTGAAGCTTTACCGATCTTCTTTGATATCAGGAGGAATATATATCTAATTAATAAAAAAAAAAAAAAACAAAAAAAAAAGAATAGAGAAAGAGAAAGAGAAAGAAATTCCTCTAAAATGAACTGGACCAAGTGTATATCGCATTTAACTTGTACACGTATATAAACAAAATATATATATATATATATATATATATATATATATATATATATATATATATATATATATAGACATCTGTATATTCCGTAAGCATATGTGTGTACGTAAATCAACAGTGCATGAACGTAGAAATGCGTTCGATATTTTAGACATTAATGAAATAAAATATTTCTAAGGAAATACGTAAAACATGTGACGTATATGTGTATATATATATATATATATATATACACGTATACATATACATATACATATATATATATATACTTATATAGATATGCACTATATTGAGAAAAAAATCAAAATTAGTTTTTAAAGGAAGATTACGATAAGGAGAAAATAAATAAATAAATAAATAAATAGCCAACGAGATATAAGTATTTATAAAGATAGAGAAGGAAAAGATAAATGAGATAGATAGATAGATAGAAAGATAGATAGATAGATAGATAGATAGAGAGAGAGAGAGAGAGAAAAAAAACTACGATCGATAAGTACTAAAATTCAGGGTCCTGTAGGTACTTCTTTCCTAGTTGATAATGAAAAATAAAATAATTTAAACGTATCTGCTAAACGAGAAGTACAATTGACAGTCATTATGTCGATAACGAATTACCAATTACAATATTATTATACATATATATATATACATGTATGCATATACATACTATATATATATATATATATATATATACATATATATATATACACATACACATACATACATACATATATATATATATATATATATATATTTATTTATTTATGTAAAGTACATACAAGATATTGTATATAAAAGATAAAGAAACGATAAAGAAAAAAAAAAGAAAGAACAAAAGAAAAATAAATAAAAACTCGAACATCGCAGTAGAAAATCTAATCGTGAATTTTTTTCTCATGATCACACATAAAGTACATATGAAAAATTATATTAGCGCGATGAAATAACATAATTTTTTATTGACAAGAAACCGAGAGAACAAACTAATAGGCATGGAAATTATTTTTGACACATCGAATAGGTCCTCGAAAGAAAAAAGGAAAAGGAAAAAAAAAAAAAAGAAAAAAAAAGGAAAAAAAAGAGAAAGAAAGTAAAAAAAAGAAAAAAAAAGAAGAAGAGAAGAGGAAAGAAAAAAAGCATTCTGCCAGAAACCTAATATCGATAAAGTTTGTAATATTAAAACTGAATTAATTAATCTTAAGGATAATGATAGTTATTAAAAAATATTAGCACGCGGTAAACAGAATGTTCCTAATGTAATGCTTTCTGAACTCTAAATATACACACAGACACACAACACATACACACACACACACACACACACACACAGTTCTTATAAATATATATAAGAACCATTACATCTACGAGATGCGAATATAGAAATTATTATAATATTTTATCGTATGGTATATACATATAGCGTTTAAGTTTTTGGAAAACATTAAAGATTATAAAATACAACATATTTATACGAGAAATTTAATAAGATTTATCCGATATATTACGAATTATTATTTATTTACTTTATTATTATTATTATTATTATTATTATTATTATTATTATTATTATTATTATTAATCTATATCTGTGAGATATATATATATATATATATAAAACCTAAGATTGATATTGCGTGTGTACGATCGACGTATATAGTACAAGAAATTACGGACGCGTTTTGTGCATCCTCTTTTGCTGATTTGTGTAAAAAAAGAGAGGAAAAAAAAAAGAAAAAAGAAAAAAAAAGAAAAAAAAAGAAAAAAGAAGGGAAAAGGAAATAGATAAAAGCGATGATCGCACGGCATTTTTTAAATTATAGGAATATCGAATTACATAGATACATCTAGAAATTAAGATGTTAATCGCACGGGAGAGATCAATAAATTAAGTTTATTTTCTTTTTCCTTCTTTCTTTCTCTTTCTCTTTCTTTTTTCTTTTTTTTTCTTTTTTTTTCTTTTTTTTTCTTTTGCACAAATCTGCGTCGCCTCTGTCAACGAAGGATGTCAAACGAATAACCGTAATACTTTGGTGTCAAAGCATACATATTTTTATCTTCGTACTGTAAGAAATATTTTTTGTGAAAATCCTAATAACTCGATATCATTTAAATATTGCGATCGAAACGATGCTATTGTATTAATTAATTAACTCGAACACGATAATAATTTTTCATATTTCAATCACACACTACTATTATTGTCATCTTCGCATATTAATCATACATTTTTTATTCCGCTGGGCAAAGCATTGTTTTGATAAATGCGATCGAGGGTACAAAAGATAAAAATAAGAAGAGAGAGAAAAAGAAAAAGAAAAAAAAAAAAGAAGAAGAGGAGGTGGAGGAGAATAAAGAGCAAGAGAAAAAGGAGGAGGAGGAGAAGGAAGAGGAGGAGAGAAAAGAGTCGAAAATCAAAATATTCAAAATCAAAATTACATTGTAAGTGCATAGAGATTGATTGTTCGTAAATATTATTTGTTAGCCAAGGATAGTTGGACTCGTCCAAAAAAAAAAAAAAAGAAAAAAAAATGAAAAAAAAAAAAAATAATAAATAAAAGAAATACAATTTAATAACCATTAAATCGTTGTCCTTGACTTTTTTTTCTTCTTTATTATTAATTACCTTGATTCCCATTTTTCGTTATTACAATTATCGCCTTCGCCATCGTCGTCGTCGTCGTCGTCGTCTTCGTCGTCGTCTTCGTTGTCGTCGTCATCGTTATTACTATCGTAAGTGACGATTATTATCATTATTATTACTATTATTATCTTTACTACTTAACGACAATTTAACTAATCGTTAGATTTTTCAAAAATCGATAATTCCCGACAAGTCGTGCAATTCAATCTATTCACGTATCGCTGTTATTCTATTGAACTGAAAAAATACGCAATTTAACCTACATAAAACTATCCATCGTTTATCGATATGTAGAAAACTTTTTGCCTAGGAGAAGAAATTTTTTGAGGGAGGGGATTATGTAAACATAAAAAAAAAAAAAAAAAAAAAAAAAAGAAAAAAAATCAAGAAGGAAAGAAAAAAAAGAAAACAATTTTTAATGAGGCGCTAATTGTAATTGCAAAAAAGAAAAGAAAAAAAGAAAGAAAATGTTAATTCGTTCAAATTTAAAGACATAGTAGGATGGATTACAAGCAAAATAAAAATTATAATAATAATAATAATAATAGTAATGGTAATAGTAATAATAATAAAAAAAAAAAAATTAATTAACAGGATATTCTCCATCGTAAAATTAGAAATCCATCAAGTTTATGAATAATGATTTATGAAATAACATAACTCTCAAACGAGTCTTTACGAGCTATAACACCTTTTCATTATACCATTCTCTTGATTCGTCATCTATTTAACAAGGAAGAAAATCCGATACTCAGAACAATCGACAATACATCTTTTTCCTGGCCATGTATCCGTATAATATTTTTCCCCGATGTTGCAATTAAAACAACAACGTCAACATTGAGAATCACGCGAATTTAATATACGTACATACATATATTTAAAAAATCTATAGATACAGGTAAGTACCCATGATTATTATAAAAAAAATATTGCATTACATTATCGGATATTCGATCTAACTTTTTTCTCTTTTTCTTTCTTATTTTTGTATTCTTTTTTTCTTTTTTATTAATTTTTTTTTCTTTCTTTTCTTTCTTTTCTTTTTTTCTTTTTTTTTTTTTTTTTTTTTTAAGTATTGATATTCGAAAGTACTTGCGATCTCTCGAAGAATCGATTAATTAAATGAGATTAAATTGAAAAATGTATCGATCAGAATTTAATAATTTCATGAGGGACAGATTAGCTTCGATACTAATAAGTGATTAATTAAAGTAGATATTCAATATTGAAGAACATTTTAATTTATTAAAAGGTCAAATAAATAATTATATATATATATATATATATATATATATATATATATAAATCGAAGATAAATTTGACTTTAGACAAACTTCATAAATACGATTTCAATGGAAATAAAGTAATAATATATATTTCATGAAAATAAAGTAATAAATTGTAAAAGGATCCATAAAACTTTAGAAGCAACATAATTGCGTAGCCGTTATCGTCAAGAATGGTAAACGTTTTCCAGAGAAAAAGAGAGAGTGAGAGAGAGAGAGAGAGAAAGAAAGAGAGAGAGAGAGAGAGAGAGAGAGAGAGAGAGAGAGAGAGAGAGAGAAAGATGACAAATTCTCTCTTATCAGTGATAATCGACTTGCTTACGATTCTGTAAAATACCTCAGATTAGAAGTGTTTATTACGAAGTTTCGTGAGAAAAGCAATTAGTGTTACTTATCTCGTTGCTTTTTTAAAGAGATTCCTTATGAAAATAAACAATTTAAAGGCATTTCTCTCTCTCTTTCTCTCTCTCTGTCTCTCTCTTTCTCTCTCCTTCTATGTATCTGTCCGTGTCAGTCAGTCTATCTATTTCGGCTTCATTGCTAATACATAAAAAAAATCGTGACACAAAGATATAAGCGATTTTGTCTGCATTAAATATAATATTCTTTTTTACTCTATATAGCTAGGTATATATAAAAAAAAAAAAAAAAAAAAAAAGAAGAAAAAAAAAGAAAAGAAAATAAATAACAGAAAAAGAGAGAAATAAAAGATCCGTAAAATGATCGGATTATCTTAGGAATATCATTTGGAATGCACGTGAAATCAGTGTATAAATGCCTTTAATCGAGATTTCCTTATCTTTCTTCATTGACGACGTTTACGTCACGATAGACGTGTAAATCCCAACGTTCTTTCGGATACATACACGTATAGAATGCCAATCGTGTTGTCTAATTGAATCGTATGACGACGATCTTGTGGTAACGAGTACGAGGTATAAAAGGTATATATTTATGTAACGATAAGAAAACTCCTCAAGTAGATATATATATATATATATATATATATATATATATATATATATATATATATATATATATATATATACATATATAGGTAAGTATTAGAGGCACGTTTTCTAAACTTATGTTAGTAAAATACATAGATATATATATATATATACATATATATAATATTTATTACCATTCGACCGCGGATTTCAATGTCGTCGATTTATCTTCCTGTTCTTTCTTTCTATCTTTGTTCCTTCTTTTCTTTTTTTTTCTTTTTTTTTTTTTTTTTTTAATTTTTGATACATTTTTTATTTTTTATTTTTTCACCTTTACTACCTTCTTCCTTTCTTTCGTTAACTCCACTTATTACACTTTCGACAAATTCCATAGATCACCGACGAGCATGCACACTCCAAAATTATCTTTATCCTTCTTTTCTTTTTTTTTTCCTTTTCTTTTTCTTTTTCTTTTTCTTTCTTTCCGAACAACTCGAGCATAATGATCGATCGTATCCGTGTATAGTTTTTCCTTGTTCTAAAAAAAGAAAAAAGAGGAAGAAAAAAAGAAAGAAAAAGAAATAAAAAAAAAAAGGTAAAGAAGACATATATTTCTATGTCACAGAGCGAATACGTTTACTTGTAAAAATAATGCGACTAAGTGTTATCGAATGTTTTATAAATTTTTATAATATATTTCTTATTTCTTTTTCTATATCGTTTCGTTTCGTGTTGTCCTTATTTACGCTCTCGAACAAGTTCTATTTCATTTGAAAGAAATTAGAAGAAATTCAAGGCTGCTTATGAATAATGTTTATGTTATGGTGTAATAAATTTTCTTTTTATTTTTTTTTCTTTTACTCACTTAACTGTTCGATAAGTATTTATCAAAACTGCGTCAGAGTGAACGTCATAAAAGAAAAATTTTCATCCAACTTTACAGACATTTTACTTCGTTCAGGTAAAATTTACATATTGGTAAGTAATTATTTGGCATGGATATTTATGAAAAAGAACTTCTTCAATTATATCCTATCATCAAGACGTATTTTTTTTTTTTTTTTTTTTTTTTTTTTTATGACTTCAGACCCTAATCGTTTCTAAACAAAAAGAAAAAAAAAAGAAAAGAAAAAAAGAAAAAGAAAAAATAATTAACGGTAACAGATAATATTTAACCTATCATTAAGTACAAAAGTATTTCCCAACTAACTTTTTGTACTACTTGTTGTTTCATTATTTTTTTCCAACTATTTACAAACTTTGTATTTATACTGATTTGTTCATATGTCTTAAAGAAGAAAAAAAAAATTGACAAAACTCTTTGTCTGGGACTGGTAAATCACGATTGAGCCATAAACAAGCAAGTAAATTTTTATGCGATTTGCATGGCAACGATAAATTCAAATGACTCAGTACAATACAATAAGAACTTATCCGTATACTTATTTGACTCGATAAATAAAATGATAAGACTTATTTCACATTTCTCTTTTCTTTTTCTTTTCATTTCTTCTTCTTCTTCTTCTTTTTTTTTTGTTTTATTTTTTTTTTCTTTTTTTTTTTTGTTTTTTTTTTCTATTTTACCAAGTGTACGCGCGACATGTCTTCATTATAATTTCAAATTTCCCATCAATCTCTCTCGACAAATTTTTAAAACTCACACGGTGAAATAATACATCATCAGAGATAAAATTTATAAGAAAATATGCAGACTTGTGACAAACAAGCTAATGCGTTTGAAGTTTCGAGATTTGAAATCTATTCTCTCGCTTTCTCTAATCCCCTCCCTTTTTCATGGGTATTAAAGTTCTCGAAGAAAATCCGATAAGATGTAAGTAAAACTTAAACACAAGTTAATTATAAGCTAGAAATTTATTCTACGGTTAGATATCCTAGAACGGGAAAAGATACTTTTCTACGAATTATATTATTTGTTCATTAGGTACGATGATATGATGGCGACGATGAAGCAGCCGTGGAAAAAAGAAAAAAAAAAGAAAAAGAGAAAACGTTCTCCAAAGGAAAAAATATACTTTAAAAAATAAATACTTTTCGCGGGAGAACACGTATCGTATCGTATCGTATCGTATCGTATCGTATCGTATCGTATCATTGAATAGTCAAAGAAATAACATCGTTTATAAATCGTCAAAGGGTATGAATTAAAAAGGTCACACGTTGTCGTGTATCGTATTCCTCTTGACGTACAATATATTCCATCAACTAGTAATAGGAAGTTGAAGCGAGAATTATGAAAGGGGGATAAGAGGAGGTAGAGAAAAAGAAATAAATAAAAGAAAGAAGAGCGTGTAGAGTAAATCGTTTAACCCGGAACGCGAAATAGTTATATATGGGTCAATCGGTATGAGAAGAGAGCGTGATGTTGGCTATAGAAGATATAGAAGTGAAATAGATGAGAATAGGATATGGTGGGGGATGAGGAGATCATAAACGGAGGAGAAGTGAAGAAGGGAATTTTAAAGAATGACGATGACAATGACTACGACTGCGAAGAGATATATGGGAATTCTGAAAGGAGGGGAGGAGTGGAATAATTTAATTCCAAGTAAATTCTTAACTGCGATAGAAATACGTTAACAAAGTTTATATAGATAGAGAGTAATAAATAAATCGATCTATTATTTGTATTCTTATATGTTATCATTGAAGATCGTCATCAAGGAAAATGCAAAACATTGGCAATATACACAAGTAGCAATAACAATAAGCATTGCTACCACCAGTGGTACCAGCAGTACCACCACTACCAACCACCACCACCACCACCACCACCATCAGTAACATCAAAGCATGCAACATAATCAAAGACAACCGACATCAATCGGCAAATCGGTCAAGATAGCACACGTGTTTTCCTCCGAAGAGAAACGAAAGACGTTTGTCTGATTCCGCGTGCGTCGCGTAGACGAACGACGACAACAACGACGACGACGACGACGACGACGAAGACGACAACGACGACGGCCGCCGAGCTTAACAGTTCGTTTATCAGTCAAGCAAGACCGCGTGTGGCACACGGTTCACATCGTCGGTTGCATCAATCATATAATATATACATATATATATATATATATATATATATATATATACATATATATATTTAACGTTTGACATAGAATCGATCGCAAAGTTCTTCATTAAACTAAACGAAGCTGGAATATACGTGGATTTATTTAATAACCATAATTCCTAAATATCATTTATCTATTATTTCGACAAGTTTTATTGAGATAACATTCGTTGATTCGAAATCTCGTGATCCATCCAAAGGTGATTTTAACGAGCACATTCGTTCCGTCGTTGTTGACCGTGAACGAGACACGATAGACGTCACATCGAAAAAGATCGACACGCTGGCGCTAATTCAACGATATGTAATTGTTATGTAAGTAAAATAATAATTGGCAATGTCCTTCCTTCTCTTTCTTCCTTTTTTCCTTCCTTCTTTCCCTAATCTATCATGCCTCTTCCGTTCGACTACGATACTTCCCTGTATATTTTTTCTTTAACGTCCTACATAAAAAGAAAAAAATCCTTGTTTTTTTCAACGACTCAAAGAACGGAAGTGGACGGGGATGTGTGGGGCCGGGAAGATCCTAAGAAGAATTATCGATCGACCATTACAAATTCCGTATAGATATCGGAATCGTTATCAGCTTCGTGACTCTCTCGAGGTGTATCGATATCTGATTTATTATTGAAGTTTCCCCTTAAATAATCATTCCGAATGATATTTCGTTAGACCTCAATTGATCGACGAAACTGCGAATGCTGAAGTTCGATAACGAAGAAAATCTATTACGATAAAGAATATCTCTGGTCGCAAAGTTCTTTCTATTTCTTTTATTTCTGTTTTTTCTTTTTCCTTTTATTTTTTATTTCTTTTTCTTTTTTTTTTTTTTTTTAGTTATTTACATGACACTCAACGACAACGGCAGGCAAATTTTTTTCGTTTTTTTATCTGTAAAAAAATATTCCTCCTCGAACGATCGAACGAAAAATCCAACAATACAATGGAATAAAAGATACTAATTGAAGATTCGATCGAATTACGTTGAACGTAAAAATAATCGTTTAGAATTAATATGCCTCATCGGAATCGTTTATCTGCAAGAACACTTGACATTGACAAGACACAGTGGTCGAATGATATATTATTTCTTTTTTTCTTTTTTTTTTTCTTTTTTTTTTTGTATCATCTTACAACGGTAACGAAATTTTCATTGTGAAGGATCTTCGAAATATACTATATATAGATATGCGATATAATAATTCTATCCATTTTTTTTGTCCTCTCTCTCTCTCTCTCTCTCTCTCTCTCTCTTTTGCTTTGTATTTTTTTTTTCTTCTTTTTTTTTTTTTTACGCGGATTCGCGTGCGCAGGCGCATCAGCCGCTTGTTAAAGCCACGTGCATTGAGATTAACGGTAACGCGAGATCTTAGTTCCTCGTGTTGCGATTAGACAATATGCTGATTCAAAGTACGTATAATATTTCGCAGAGTTTCATGATCGTCTACGTTTAACTACTAGAGCAATCGCGATGACGACAGTGCAACGACATTGAAATCAAGGTGGAGAAAAGAGGAGAAAAAGAAGAATAAGAAGAGGAAGTAGATTAGGGGAAAAAAAGAAAAAAAAGAAAAGAAAAGAAAAAAAAAGAAAAAGGGAAAAAGAAAAAAAAAGAAAAAGGGAAAAAGAAAAAAAAAATAAATAAAAAAATGAATTATAATGAGCAAGCTGGTGCTTATCGTTAGTGTTATCAATTACCGAAGCTCAACTTTTATATCCGTCTTAAGTAATAATGCTGACTACTGTCTAACGTTGCCGGTGATGCCGACGATAATACGCTTGAATAAAAAATTAATCGGAACGTGATAATCAGCAATTCGATCTTGACTATCATTTTTCATTTTTAAAATATATCTATTCGAATTTAATACGATCAAAATGTTACAATAATTTATTTTCATGCTAATCTGATTTCTAAAGTCTTTCAGTCTTTTCTCCTCTTCTCTCTCCTTTTTTTTTTTTTTTTTTATTTGGAAATATAGAAAAGTATCAGCTTCATGCAAAATTGTTTTACGCATCTATATTTTGTTCCGATTATGCAGATCGACGTTTAATAAAGAAAAATATAATAAACAGAATTTAATTTAATCATTGAATAGGTCAGAAAATTCTCGATCGTGGAATGTTACTAACTGCGCTCTTCTATGTTTCTTTATCTTCACAAGATTTAATTAAGATATAACGCAACATGTTCTTTATTTTTTGTCACACGTTTAGATACTCTAGATTAAGGCTGACGGAACTGGGCAGAGCTGACGTGAAATTGTCTCAGGTTGATCCTGGAATCGGCGACTTTGGGATAAAAAATTATCGTACCGTACGTCAGCACCGAATTCGGTGAGTTTGAATTTTTTTTCTCGTCGAAAGATAAAATAATAATAATATAAAAGAAAAGAAAAATATATATATATATATATATATATATATATATATATATATAAAAGAATAGAAAAGAATATATAAAAAATGACAAATTGAACGTAATGAAAAATCGTCCAAATGTTAATTATTTCTTTTCAATCAGTATAATAGATATTAATGATGTTAATCATTGGATATTATGAGTCCGAACATGTCCATTTATTTCATATTCAAGTAGACATTCAGGATGAAAAGAAGGCCTTCAACTTTTTTCATGAATTTTTTTACCGAATGATTTTAAAAGTTAAACAAACATTAGCTCGTTTACGCGTTTGAAAATTATTCAATAATATGAGAAAAAAGAAAAAAGAAATAAATTGCATGTTTAATAAAGAGAAGGCATTGTGAGAAATCGAAGATAAAAGCGACATAGTTAACGGGCCTATGGAACTTGTTAAAGAAGGATCCTTAATAGAGGGAAATCCCAAGATACTCGGAATAAAAAACGACTACAGCGACGCTGACATTTGTCAGGATAACAATGCTTGACAGAGATTAGTTTATAAACTTCGAAATTTAAAGATATGGTTAGTCAAAGAGGAACCTTCCTAATCGAATATACTCGTTCTACCGTAGAACGATCGAGCGTGAAAGAAAACATTTGCATATCATGAAAGTTCAAATTTTTAGTTAGAAGATCTCGGCCTAAAAGTTTTTGAATAATTCAATGATTATTGGATTCCTTAAAGTGTCCAAGTGTAAAGTTGGCTCGTGTTAAGTATTCAAAAAAAAAAAAAAAAAAAAAAAAAAAAAAAAAAAGAAGAAGTATGAAAAAAAATTACACTAAGAAAGTTCCATTAGGAGTGAATTGTGGAAAATTATTGTTTTTGAAAATGACTCTCGGTCGATAAAATTCTTGGAAAATATTCGAGAAAGAGAAATTCTATTGGTTTAAATCCCGAACTAAGTCATTCGCGAATGTCCAAACTTTTTATGCATGATCCTAGCGTCTTTGTATTGACGTATGTTACTGACATTATTGATTAAAAAAAAATTACATATATATATATATATATATATATATATATATATATATATATATATATTAGAAAATTTATATATGCACATCAAAATACAGGCATGGTCGCTTTGCCGGTCTCGGGGACTGAACCATCCTTGCTGAACGTGACGAATATTCAATCGAATGGTTCAGAGAACTGCAATGAAAGCAGAAGTGCCGAAGTAATAAGACAAAGGATTATGGACAGAGCTTTCGTTATTCCACGTGTTAATATGTCGCCTAATAATGGTAATGACAATTACGCTTTAGAGTTCGAGAAGATCGACAAATCGGACAAGAAGAATTTCAATGTAACAGGTGACGGTATCAAGGCGGAACCTGTAGTATTGAAGAAGGTGGCAGGTGAGATAGATATTACATTCCTTTTTCTTTTTTCTTTTTTTTCTTTTTTTTTATCCTTTTACCTTATTTCTTTCCTCTATTCTCGATAAACATCGGAAATTTATACATTAAAAGAGCAAGAGATATTTTTATCTCGTACTTCTACGTATGTATTTCTTTCTTTTTTTTTTTTGCCCTTTTTTTTTGTTCTTCTCTTTTTTGTTTTTTTTTTTTCTCGTTCTTATCCACATCCGCCAAACGTGAATCAATTGACTCTAAGAAATATCGCCGCGCATGCAGTTATCAATTATGCGAATTAACGCGAGATTAAAAGCATACAGCGAATAAGAAAAGAAACAGAAAAGAAAAGAAATAATTTTGTGCTAATAAATAATCATTTCGTTGATCACATCGTGGACCACGATAATGTTTCTTTGATGAGGATATATACACACACACACATATATATATATATATGTATACACACGTATGTTTGTATATATGTACGTATGTGTTTATGTAATATAAGAAAAAAAAATAAAAATAAAAATACCGATAGAGATACGCGTAAACGATATATTATCGTCGTCACGGTCGTTTTCAATGAAAAGTATTAACATTGCGTATGTGAATATCTCGTATGTATTTAATGAAATTGAAAACGACGAAAGAAAAAAATAAGAATAATATAAAACGATAAATGCAACGACGAAATTAATTCTTTTTAAACGAAAATAAATCTACATTTACGTACATCATACAGTATTTCATTTACGTTTGAACGTAGAAAACGTTGGAATCGGATCTAAATGTTTGATGAAACTGATACGAGAATTATATTGAAGGAAGAGAAAAATATTAAAAAAAAAAAAAAAAAAAAAAAAAAAAAAAAAAAAAAAAAAAAAAAAAGGGGGGAAGGTCCATCGCGTTAGATCGCGTTTAATAGGGAAGAAATTTGAGAATAAAAACGTTGACGATTTTTCGATAGCCGGCCTAAAAGTTCCTAATGGACAAACGAACAAAAAGGATATGCCATTGCTGAATCTTGGCAGCGGGGGCGGCGGTGGTGGTGGTGGTGGTGGTGTTAGTGGTGGTTCGTTATCCAGTGGAAGTTCCATAGTGACCATCTCTTCCGTTGCAAATTCAGACCCCGATCCTGATTATCGGAATGATCCAACCGGAAATGGAAATGGGAGACATCTAAGGACCGAGAAATGGTATCACACGACCCTACAAATTTCTGTTCCTTTCTTCATCGCTGGAATCGGAACTATTGGAGCTGGTCTTGTTCTCGATATGGTTCAGGTAATTATTATTATTATTATTATGATTATTTTTGTTTTTTTACAAAACAAATGTACTAACGAAAGAAAAAATGAAAAAGAAATGAACCAATCGTTACTCTAATTACGCATCTCGAAAAAAAAAAAGAATAATAATTAAATAATCTTATGTTTTAGCACTGGCCAGTATTCAAATCGGTCAGCCAATTACTCATCTTGGTGCCTGCTCTGTTAGGATTGAAAGGAAATCTCGATATGTGTTTGGCATCGCGATTGAGTACTCAAGCAAACTTAGGAAATATGCATACATTACGTGAAATTATAAAAATGATCATTGGTAATATCGCGCTGGTACAAATTCAAGCGATCGTAGCGGCCATTCTGGTAGCAATATTTGCAATAATTGTTGGTGCCATACAGGATACTGTACATCGAAACGAAGGGAGTGCAATTGTACCCTTCGAATGGAATTATGCTTTATTATTGGCAACTTCAAGCGTTTGCACGGCAACCAGTTCCTGTTTCATTCTAGGTAAAAGTCACATTATGTTTATCGATCAATGAATTTAAATACATCGATTATTATTAATGATCGTCAGCTGAATCAATAATCATCTATAAATCAATTTTTATTTCGCGTCTTAAAAAATTCATTATATAATACGAAATTACACCGTAATTGTATACTTTTCCATATGTAATATTAGATAAGAATAGAAAATTAATTTTATGGCAAAAATAAAAAATATACTTTTTTCGCATGATTAAAGCATGATTAATGTATATACAGCTTGATATTTGCGCGACGTTATGAAGAATTAATGTAATTATCTTTAAAATATATTTAAATAAAAATCTAACGAGGATTAACTTTACAGATCTTATAATGATAGCAGTGATCATGATATCCCATCGATGCAAAATGAATCCCGATAACCTAGCAACGCCATTGGCTGCATCGGTAGGTGACGTCGTATCGATCAGTGTCCTATCGGCAATAGCCTCTGCATTTTTCGTAAGATTGCAAGAACAAGTTTGGATACTTTACGTCGTCATAATCTGTTATCTTTTATTTTTACCATTTTGGATTTACGTGGTTATGAAAAATAAATACACGAGAAACGTTTTAACGTCTGGTTGGGTACCTGTCTTATCTGCACTGTTCATCAGTGGGTATGTGTATCAATGATCATTAATTAATTATAATTAAAAGCAAAGAATATTAACTATCCAAAAATTCTAAGCAACATTATACCTAATATACGTAATTATGATTTCAGACTCGGTGGATTGATCCTAAACGAAGTTGTTGACAAATTCAAAGGATTCGTAGTATTTCAACCTATTATAAATGGAATTGGTGGTAACTTGGTGTCAGTTCAAGCATCTCGAATCTCAACAATGTTACATCAAACTAGTATTTTGGGTATATTACCTCCACATGCAAAAATGTGGGTTGCTCCGTGGACAGCTCTATTCAAAGGAGGTATAAAACAAATATACATATACAAACATACATACATACATAAATACATATATTTTATTGTATGTATATAGTTCTAATATTAAATATTTGTTCATTTACAGCACCGTATGCCAAAACTGCGAGGATATTAATCGGAATGGCGATTTGCGGTCAATTGGTATTCGTATTTGCGGCGGATTATATCAAATGTCAGAGGTCAACTGTGGATGCTTATTTTGTTGTTTCTTATATCGTAGTATCTACTTTACAAGTGAGTATTATATTTACTCTTTAATTACGTATATTACATACACAAATATACACACCAACACATATATACTTATCATATATCTCGAAATTCTTTAGAGAAATTCAATATATCATTAATATATACATAATTTGATGATTCTTGATCGATAATTAATAATACTTGTAATCATTTTTAGGTAATGCTGTTGCTCTATATAGCACACGTGATAATTCATGCAATGTGGAGGCATAAAATAGATCCAGACAATTCTGCAATTCCCTATTTAACGGCATTAGGTGATCTAACGGGAACAATGTTCCTAGCATTAGCCTTCTGGTTCTTAACATCGATCCATCAGGAATATCGTTCCTGCGAGGATCTCGATGTTGTTAATGATTCAACATCGATTCCAACATAAATTTTCTCATTCGATTGAGAAATTCTCAATGTTGATTATAATGTATATGATAGAAAAAAAAAGAAAGAAAAAAAAAAAAAATAACTGACAGTTAGATGATTCTTCTAACAAATCATAGATTATATTCTAATAGAGCCCGATTCAAATATACGTAGTTCGGTATGTTCAATGTAAAAAAAAAAAAAAAAAAAAAAAAAAAAACAAAAAAAGATTAGAACATTGATCTGAACTCTATTGAATAGGGTATGGAATCCTTAACAATCAATAGAAATTTCTGACAAAGAAAGAGAGCCAGATAGATAGCTAAATAGATAGATAAATAGAGATTCTTTTTTTTTTATTAGAATCCTGTCAATTGCAATACTCACAATCCAACAATTACTTACATACGTCTAATTGCATGTTCGTTTGTTCGTGGTTATACTAATCTCTTTCTCTACTCAGAAATTAACGATAATATCTATTCTCCGCATTGTGATATCGTGTGGGATAGATAAAAAAAAAAAAAAAAAAAAAAACAAAGAAAAGAAAAAAAATAAGAGTGAATTAAACGAGTATGAGATGTTTTGAGTGCAGTATAAAACGTAATAAATAATTAAATAAATATACGTATGTATATATGTAAATTAATTAATTAATTAATCGATCAATGATATAACTACCTAGTCAAAGGATATTTCTTAAAAACGATAGAAATATAATGGACGAGCTCGAAAAAAAATATGGATACAAGTCGAATGGATTTATCGCGAATAACTATAATATTATCGTTGTAAACAAATTCTTAAGCCTGAAAAGAGAAAGAGATAGACTTTTACCCGAACTAACGATGTTTATAACGATGTTTATTATTATTATTATTATTATTATTATCAATATTATTAATATTATTATTGAAAATAAAGAAGATAGTGATAAGGTGGAAAAAAAAGGGAATAACTAGCGGGAAAAACATTGTCACAATAAATTGAAAAAATGAAGGAAAAAAAAAAGGAAGATACAAAAAAAAAAAAAAGAAAAAGAAAATGAAAAAAAAAATAAAAAATAAAAGGAAGATGGAGAAATATGAAATTGTGAAATTCTAGATACCGATCGTCTCGTATGATCTTCTTATCTACAAAGAAGAAAACGAGCAATGATTAAATCGCACTGCCTATTAGTAACGTCACGTCCACGTCTAATTACATAATCGACATTATCAAATGACGTTAGATAACGTTATATACATTTTCTGACATAGACGAACACGATAATCTATTTTTATGGGATGAAAGGAAAAAAAAAGAAAGAAATTAGGAAAGGAAGAATAAAAAAAAAAACAGAAAAAAATATAAACACATTTTTTTGAATAAATCTGACCTTCTCTTCGTCACGTAGATCAGCTTGAGTTAACTAAAGGATAAATAAAAGTAAAAAAAAATAAAAGAAAAAAGGATTACCAAAATGTCTTATCGAAAAGTTCTAGTATTATTTTGATTAATATAATATAATATACCTTGTGAGTATTATTTTAATAATAATTTCTAATCAGATGATTAATTATTTTCTTATTATTAAAATATTTCCAATGGTCGCAAACGATTGTTATTTTTATTTTCCTTTGTTCTATCTGGCGAAATCGATAACGATCATAATGATCTTGATTTTAAATGACGCAGAAGATGAGAAACAAAAAAATAAGAAGAAGTAGAGACAAAAAATCCTTGGAAAATCCTAATTGGATAAATATAATTATACTATTTTCTAATTCGCATCTAACATACGTTTTAATAATACGTTGTAAATATCTAGATCTATTTGATTGATACGTGGAACATTTAAAGTATACTTCGCTAATAAAAGATGTAGTATTACCGAAGTAAAAATTATGATAATTAATATCTTTGTATATACATTTTATCTAGATAAAATTTATGAAAAATATTGGATGTATATATCGATTTATGTATCGGCGATCAGTCAATGTGTTAAACGATTATCAACATTAAAACGATGGCGTATAATAAATAAATGTTTGTTAAAAAAAAAAAATGTTTACAATTCCTTTGATTATTCCTAATCTTGTTTTTAAATCCCTATTTTGAACATAAAGAAAAATAATCCAGCTAATCTCGAAGCTTTTAGGATCCTTCAAATAATTATTACGAAATAATCTTACTTACATGATCAGCTGATCGAATGAAACAGGCATTATACTAAAATAATTGTTGACTTTCTCTCTCCCTCTCTCTCTCTCTGTTACCGAGCGATTCGTCCATTCGGGTATTTATGTGCAATAATCCATTTATCCTTGCTAGAAAGTTCCATCGTCGAAGATTTCGTCGATACAGGAATGACCTGAAATAAAAATCAATTGTATCAATATAAGGAACAACAATGGACAATGACTTATCCATCCTTATTTAAAATATTTCAATGTCTCCTTTACTATTATATTTGAGTACGTTGTTAAAAGTAACATATAACTTTCTCCTAATTTATCTTAAAACCTATAAAAAGAGAAAAGCAATTGGCCTTGGCTCGAAACTATTGTATGTTAAACAAATTTAACAGATTTTAAAATGTTTCATAAAATTTTCCTTTGTCATTACGAATAATACTCTTTAAAAAAGGTCAAATCATAAATCATATATTATAGAAATTCGAAATACCTGACGAAATTTGTCTATATATATAGTCGAAGTATTAGTAAGAAATAAGTTAGTTCACGATGAGTTTCCACGGCATGAAAACGATGTTCCATATCGTGCTCGTTCTGACAATATTTCGGGAGTGTTACAGTTATATCAATATAGTGAGAGTTCATGGAAATATTTCGACGTATTACGGAAGTAATAATCATGGAATTGCGAAAGGAAAAATCACGGAGTTTACGGATAAAAATATTTCAAACGAAGGTAAATAATAATCTATTAATAATTATATATGTGTAAGCAATAATATATAACAAATATAAAAGTATACATTTGTTATTAAAATATATTATGTATATGTATAAAAATATATTGTATATATATATATATATATATATATGTTTGTCATTATATAAATATCTAATATCGCTAAGACATTAAAACGAGCATCTTAAATAAATCTACTTTTCGTTGATACAAGATACAAGAATAACAGGCGGAGAATACGCAACCGAAAGACAATTTCCTTTCATCAGTGTCGTACACCGACTCGTTGGTAATGGAGTGATCTCTCAATGTGGCGGAAGTATCCTATCGAAACGATGGGTATTAACAGCAGGCCACTGTATCGCAAAGTCGCCTCACAAATTTTTTCTCGTTTTTGGTATTATCGACAAGTCTGGTATCAGTTACGATGAAAACTTTGGTCCTGGAATTTCGATGATTACAACACGAGCGTACCTTCATCCAAGATATATAGAAGCTATCAATGACATTGGATTATTATACATGCCTAAAGATATTCCTTTTACAAGTAATTAAAAATAATAACAATAATAATAATAATAATAATAATAATAATAATAATAATTAATTAGCAACTTATACTATAATTTACATTTAATGCACGTTCGTTTCTAACGAAATATAAATTAATTATATTATTTGTAAATTATTATAGACTCGATTCAACCTATTTCACTTGCTGGTTATAATGATCTATACAAGAGTTACGAACATGCAACAGCAATCGTTATCGGATGGGGTAAAGAGAGAGCCACTGGTTCCACTACTCAAGCTTTGAAATATGCTCGACTGTCGGTAATTACTAACAGAGAATGTAGATTACATTGGCAAATAGACCAGAGAAATATTTGTACAGCGTTTGGTTCTGGTCAACACGCTTGCCAAGTTAGTAATCGACCTATGATAATATTGCGCATATTAAAATCCATATATATATATATTATTATTATTACTATCATTATACTAATAATTCTTCCAGGGTGATAGTGGTGGTCCTCTTATCGTGCAAACTACGAATAAACAATATATTCAAATTGGGATTGTAAGTTATGGCGATGCTAATTGTCCCAGTAATAAACCTGGTGTATACACAAGAGTAGCTGCATTCAGTACGTGGATCAATTTTATCACTAGAATACGATATTAAATTGCTTATATTATTATATACAGGTACATATATACATATATACCAAAATAATTTGTATTAGACAAAAATATTGCAAATATATAAAATATTCAATTATATATTGATAACAAACAAATACCAAATTGCTTACACACATCATTGTATATATATATATATATATATATATATATATATATACGAATAATTTTTAATAGGCCTATACTTAATGCATGAAAAAATTAAATTATAGATTAAATAATTCATTAATATCAAATACGATTAATTTATAGGTTATCTTACCTATTAAGATTCTTCTATAATTGAGATAAAATAGGAGTATTAAAAGAGGATAGAAAAGAATTAGAAATTCATTGAGCTAAACTACGATGTTTACAGGACGAAGTACGGTAACGGAATGAAAGATCGTAGGCAGTATGCCGAGATAGGTTAAACGCTCGATTGTTTACATTTGCGAAACATTGCCGGCTTATGTGTTTGTTACCGGTACAGTTTGTATACATATCTATATATATGTATATACACTCGACCTATAAGAATGAATACAAACTTTACGAAAAAGATATATAAAAGTAGTAATAATATTTAATACGATTAAAATTTGTCTATCCTTGACGTTATTACATTAATTCTCAAGATGATTTATATCGAATTTGTCGATTCGATCGTAATAATTTATAAAGAAAATTTTCAAGGCCAATTAATGGCGTCGAAAAACGGTTAACTAGAACGAACGGGAATGAAACGATAAAAAAAAAAGGAATAAACGTATTATAATCGCGATTGTCATGATTAAACTATGATACTTACAATTCCTAACATGTTATTCTTCTCGATTAATGGAGAATAGTCGGGATATTGTACTTTTGGAAATGATAATTCCAAAAATTCTAACGAGCTCAAGAAAAATTCGAACAGGTTGAATAGCGGGAGACACCGGAAAAGAAAGAGAAGAAGGTGTAATGGTGGGAGGTACGATGTTAGTCAATTGATCGTTCAATTTATTCGATAATCGATCGATCATATTAATTTATTATCGCACATGTATTAATATAAAATCATTAATATTAAGAGATATCTAAAAAAATATCTATTTTATATCCTAAAATTGTTATTAATATCGATCAAAGAATATAATTGAGAAAATATATAATTATTACGTTTAATCGTTCGTTTGATTGTTTTACGCAATATAATAATTCGCGCATTGTTAAAATTCGATATCCTAGAGTGCGCTGTAAAGAGAGAATATCCTACTGTCGGTAATACAGTTTCATTTACTCTTTCAAATCTTTGCTCTACTTGCCATGTGTAGAACTATCCAAAGTAGATACACTCATACATAAACACATTCATACATATATATATATATATATATATAACATATATCTTATATAGATTTTTCTTCCCCTCCTTCTGCCACTTTACTTCGTGTTCTCTCTACAAACGTACATAGATCTCGCTCTTCTTTCCCCTACTTCCTATAATCGTTCTCGCGATGAGCTTTAATCTTCTGTTATTCGCGGCAATTTCGAAGTGGACCATTTCGTATTCTCGACATAATGAGCCGGCAATTTGAATGACTGGAAAAACGAGTTTGACGATCGATCGTTAAAAGTATTCGCGCGTGTAGTGTATCTTGTGCCGTTTCTAAATCAAAGCCAATCGAAATATTAATAATCAGATTTAAGTATTAATCTTCACTGTCATCGTGCAATAGTCCAAGTATTATCGTACCTTTCTTTTTCTCTCTCACGCACACGGATACACGTACACACACACACACGCGCGATCACTCATCATTCGTTCATTCTACACGTACAAGAGATATATATATGTATATATATATGTATATATATATATATATGTATATATAAAGAAAGACCGTTCGTCTAATTTGTGTGGTGAAGTCCGTTAACAACCGTTCGGTGTTCCATTAAATAACGTTCCATAGGCCGCTCGTGCGGCTCGGTATGGGTATCTGTTTCTGCTTAAATTAGTGCACAGTGCGTGCCACAGCCTTACTCAACTCGAACTCTCCGCTCCTCGTCTAACCAAAGCCGAATCATTATGCCAGTGATAATACGTCGTTGCCTGTTGCTGTCCCGCTGTTACGCGTTCGATATCAAAGGGAAAGGTATATATCACATTTTGAAATATTGTTATTTCTTTTGATTATAACAAAGTTATAATATTATATTTCTCTTAATAAATTTTGATATCGTTCAACGTCAAAGGGCGTAGACGCTCCTTGTGGTCCAAAAGGGATAACAGTGCAGTGATTTGTTTTTGTAGCATGAGTTCTCTCATTCACAGGGAGGGGGAAGATTTTTTTCTTTTCTTCACTCTTTTTCCTTTCCTTTTTTCTTTCTTTTTTCCCCTCTCCGTAGATCCTCTTTTGAAAAAAGAAAAAAAAAAAAAAAGGACACAGTACTAAAGTAAGTTTCTTTCTTCTTTTATTCAAGAATGTTTCCACTTGAAGACATTTGACATTATACATTATTGGTGCAATTATGGTGAAATCAATTTGATAATAAAAATAATCAATTGAGATGACACGCAAAGGTGGTGTAGTTGAATATAAGTTTGTTAACAAATTCAACAAAATAAGAGAGTTTACAAAAGTATTATTGTGATTTGTTATCTTTATGTGTTTTCCCAAGGACAAATACTCTAAAATTCTTGATATTTTTTTCCTCCAATTGATTACTTGCATACTTTTTAAGGTTTATATCAGATCAATAGTCTTACCTGAAAGAGTATGATAATTGACAACAATTAACAACTTGACAACAATAGGATGCAACGAGGTCAGTTGAGAGATATTTCCTCCTGGATGACTCGTCTGTTTCCTGAACCCAGCGAGAGAATGGAGGCTTTTAAAATGTTTGGATCAAAAACAAGCTGTCCCACCAGTACATTTTATACAGATTTAGAGATAACCGAAAGCAAAGATGTAGTTACAGAAGAATACGAAGAAGAACAATGTTCTAAAACTTCACGATCATTGAAGCAACAGAGTGGAACTAACGAAGATGGAAACTCTCAAGATTTGGATATACAAACTAATACGGAAGATCATCAATATTCAAGACATTCCTTTCATAGAATTGCAAGTTTTGGAGGTTTTCCAAGGTTTCAACCATTCGTTATGTCAGCCTCTTCTCCAGCAGCATGCATTGATATCGATAGAAATGAAGAGACATCCAAAGAAACTTCCTATGTTGCAATGTCCCACAGTGTTTTAGAATATAGAAGTAGCAGGTTCGAATCATTTTTTTATCATTCCTTAATAATATTTATAAATACTTTATTTCCTTAATCTGATCTTATCAAATCTTTAATAACATTATATTATGCTTAAATGAAATATTTTTTTCTTTCATTCATTAATGTCTTTCATTCTGTTTAATTGTAATAGGTATGCGGCATCTGAAAGAAATTCTCATCAATATACATTAGATTCATACGCTATCAGTGAATCTGAGAGCGAAGAAGAATCAGAGGAGACTAGATCTTCTGAAACAGAATCTATTATCGCTGTGGATCAAACAGATGAATCTACATCCGAGCCAAAATTACGCGTACAAAGAAGTTCTCCTGATTCAAAAAGGAAAAAAGCACGTCGTGTAGCAGAAGAGTTATTAGCAACTGAAAAGAAATATGTTAACATATTACACCTCATTGATCAAGTATTTCAATTCAGAGTTGATCAAGAAAATAGAGCACATCCCATGTTTCCACCTGAAACGGTTCAACACATGTTTTCAAATATCAAGTCTATTTACAAATTTCACAATGACTTTTTATTACCTCAATTGGAAGAAAGAATGCAATGCTGGGATTCTAACCCTAGAATTGGAGATATTATGAAAAATTTTGCACCTTTTTTAAAAATGTACACAGAGTATGTAAAAAATTTTGATTACGCAATGAATCTGATAAATACATTGCAAAGCAAAGTCGCAAGATTTGCAGCAATAATTAATGATATACAAAAATTGGATGAATGCGCTAAATTGTCACTGCCACATCACATGTTAAGTCCAATACAAAGATTACCAAGATACGAATTACTCCTTAAAGATTATTTAAAAAATCTCACTGAAGAAAATTCAGATTATGAAGACACAAAAAGTAAGGTTATATTCAAATATTCATGAAAAGAAAAAAATACATATATATATATATATATATATGTATATGTATATGTTAATATCAACTATGATACAAAATAAATTTATTAATTATATTTCAGAAGCTTTAGAATTAGTATCTACTGCTGCTAATCATACAAACGAAGCAATGAAAAAAATAGATAAATTTAAGAAACTTTTGGAAATACAAGAAAGTATATATGACGCGACCGATCTAGTCAGTGCAACACGCGAACTTATTAAAGAAGGTCGTATCGTCAAAATTTCGGCGAGAAGTGGTGATCATCAGGATAGACATTTGTTTTTGGTATGTTACTATAAAGGTAGCTCTTATTACACTTTATATAATCTAAAATATGAAATATATTTATATACTATATGCTTTCAGTTTAGTGATCTATTGTTATTGTGTTCATTAAGACTGATACCTGGTCCTCCATATCGTTTACGAGCCAAATTTTTAGTCGAAGATTTACAAGTAGTTGAAGGTGATAATTTAGAAACTGCAAATACTTTTTATATTAGAGATGAAAATAAAAGCGTGGAGTTGTATACACATTCAGCGGCAGAGAAAGCTTCGTGGTTAGATGCATTATTTCAAACTATGCAGGAAATAATGAGAAGAAAAGCTAGTTTGAAAACTGGTAATGCTAAAACATCTTTAGTTAAAGCTGACGATGTGACTAGATGTATGGTTTGCGAAGTAATTTTTTCAGTCATGAAAAGGAAACACAATTGTAGAGCATGTGGAATTGTAAGTTGTATTGTACAAAAATTACATCATTGATCCGTATACAATCACGTATATCTACATATATCTATCTATGTATATATATATATATATATATACATATACATTTCTTAAAAAATTTATATACAAAATTATTGTTGTTACAGGTTGTTTGTAGTAAATGTTCAAATCAAAAGTTATTATTTGAAGACAATAAGAATATGAGAGTATGTAGATTATGTCACGCTGCTCTAACTCAACCTCTTAGCAAATCTCCGTCGTCTCCGTCAGGACCAGTGCCAAGCTTGTTGCAAGTTTCAGCAAGTGCATCATCAGTATTGTCTGGTTATCTTTTATTAAAAACCCAAGCAAGCAAACCTTGGACCAGACGATGGTTTGCGTTGCATATCGACTTTGTTTTATATTCTTTTAAATCAGAAACAGAGAGTATGGCCATGACAGCAACACCTATGCCAGGTTTTATGGTAACGGACGGTGCAATGTTAACAGACGAGGATCCTTTAAGTAGCAAGGATCGTATAAGAGCATTTAAAATGCATCACTCTAGGAAATGTTATTATCTGCAAGCTTCTTCCGAAAACGACAAAGAAAAGTACGTATCTAATAACATTGTCGATATCGAAAAATAACATTAATTAATTAATTGAAAAAGACAAAAGAAGAAAATTTATAAAATATTTCCAGATGGATGCATGCATTGCAATTAGCTACAAAAGCTGAACTACCTCATTTAACTGAGATTGAACAGGATGAACACGCACAAGAATGTCAATCGTTAAACGATATACAATGAAAATTTATATCTTTGCATCTACGAACTAGCCAATTTTGTACTATCCTTTTCGTAAATTAGGTAATAGGAATCTGTAAAATAATCGTTAGTTAGCTATATTTAAAAAAGAAAAAAAGAAAAAAAAATGACGTTAACTTATGTTATATATATATATTGTTATTAGTGTACACTACGATCGAAGTCAATAGCGAGACGAAACGCTGTCATGACGCTTGTTGTTTTGTAATGTTCTGTTATAGTATATTTATAAAAATATATATATGTCGTTTAAATACAATATGCTACATATATATGCCGATAATAATTGAAAAAAGGAGATATTGATCAATCGATCGATCTTTTGAGAAAATAAATCGCTTAAATGCTAACTATCATATCTAAATAAATAACGCAAGTCGAAGAATCGGTTTTATCACGAGAGTAACAATTTTATCGATAAATATCTTATCTCGTAATGTCGAATCTTATATCTCGCTATTTTAATAATTAACTATTCGCGTATAATATATACACTCTGATTTAGAGAGATTGAGAGAGAGAGAGAGAGAGAGAGAGAAAGAGAGAGAGAGAAAGAGAGAGAGAGAGAGAATAGCGTTCTATTGTAGTATATACATTATTGTATATCTTTCTTGTCAACAATTTTGAAGAAAAACTATTTGAAGAAAAAAAAATACAGATTTATAAGAAGATCATATTAACTATCTTTATTCGTACGTCTTTTTAAATGCACGTGTACTCCACTCGCCGCATTCGTGAATACAGTTAAGGGACTAAATACATTTTTCTTATTATGGTTGAGAGACATTTTATAATGCATGACCAATGTGACCACTGCTATCTTTGTTATTAAAATTCCTAGTCTCTGACCTAAAGAGATTAAAATAAGGAATAAAACAGAAAAAGAAAGAAAGAAAGAAATAAAGAAAATTATAGTCTCTTAAAAGGAAGGAAAAAAAAAAAAAAAGAAAAAAAAGGTAATGGTAAACTTACCAACGCATGATCTTGGCCCAATACCAAAAGCAAGACAACCAGTAGAATTGTATTTTTCGTCTTTCTCTCTCAAAGGATTGAACTGAATTGGATTAGAAAAGTACTTGCTGTCTGTGTTTATGCCATTAAGAGAGATATAAACAGGTGTATCTTTCTTTATTGTCAAGTCCGTCCCAGGCAGCTAAATATGTAGGAATGATATATGATTATTACTATAGAATCCAACGAAATATATATATATATATATATTATACCTTATAATCTCTCAAGGTATTCCTATCAATTACTGGCAAAGGAGGATAAAGTCTCAAAGTTTCTTCCAATACAGCATCCAAGAAGTTCATCTCGTTTAAGGCCTCTATCGTAATTTCGTCATTTTTAATGATACTTTTTATCTCATTATACAAACGTTTTTCGTATTCTGGATGAGAGGCTAACTCGTAAAGAGCAAATGTAATAGCCGTCGAAGATGCTTCAAAGCCGGCAATGTAGAAAGCAACTGCTTGGGCCAATAGATTATCACCTTCGAACTCTGTCAAAAAAAAAAAAAAAAAAAAAAAAGAAAAGAAAAGAAAAGAAAAAACAGTTCAATGGTAAATGATAAAACAATCCAATCAGTGAAGGATCGAAGAGGGAGGCAGCAAGGAAGAGAGAGAGACGAATTAAAAATCATTAAAAAATCGACTCACTAAAGTTAGACATCTGTTCTCCATTCTTCAAAGTTAATAAAGAATCTATCAGATCTTCTCTCTTATAACCAATTTTTTCACGAGTGTTCATAGAGTCCCAAAATACACGACGAAAGAATTCAGCTGGCCTTTTGCTGAATGGTTCAATAAAAGCCATAATTTCTGGTAAGTAGAAAAGTATTATAAGGATAATACCACGCTTTGCTCCAGACAATATCTTCTGTCCTGTTTAATTTATAAATAATATTTATATTAATTATCATATATTAATGTAATACACCGGTACCTTTTTTCTTTTTTCCGAATAAAAAAATCAAGGACTAATTTCTTTTCTTTTTCTTTTCTTCTTTTTTTCTTTTTTTCTTTTCTCTCTCTCTTTTTTTTTTCGAATAAATATCTACCTGCTTCCCAAAATGCAGTATCATTTTCGTTGAATGAATTAGTCGTTATACCGAAAGCCAACGATGAGATAACATCTGTAGTATATTTCGAACTTAAAATTTTCAACTCGAACTCTTTCCAATCATCAGCATTCGGTAGTTTATTGTCGATATATTCCAACATTGGATTACTACATTCTAATATCAATGGAATCATTTTCTTCAACTTCTGTCCCGTTAAAGTAGGTGTTATCTTAGTTCTCAGGTATTTCCATTTTGGTTGATTGATGCCAAGAAGATTAATTAAACCAACCGAATCCTTTTCTTTCTTTCCTCCGAACATTCGATCGGAAAACACGTTAAAATCCTTCACCAGAATTTGTTTTATTAGCCTAACATCTCTAATCATCAGAGCTGGTTTATGGAAAATATAGAAACCGATGTATGGATCGTCGTCACGATCGCCAAAATGATATATATTTTGGAGTACCACTCCTGCTGGATTTTTAAGCATTATAATGTCCTTGAAGTTACCAAATATCAAATGAATCGGTGGACATTTCACTCCGAGTCTATTCCAATATGATAATTTATATTTTACGTACAAAAATAGTGTAATTAATGATAAAAATAATATGGTAATGAAATGATTTATGTCAATCGAATATCCAAACATGACGGAATATTCTTTTTTTATCCTTGTCTTCTTATTCTTTTATTTATTTATATATATGTATATTTTTTTTATTTTTCCTTTATCTTTAATCCTTCGCCGTAAAAGGAATATCTGTTGAAAAATAAAAAATTTATGTATACATATATATATATAAACATATATAGACATGATTTAGTTAAATTAGTTGAAACTAATTGTAGGATGTGATTAAATGCCACGGGAAAAGAAAAAAAGAATATCGAGAGAAAAGATCAAACATGGATAATCGAAAATTTATAAATCAAATTCAATATATATACGCAGGTAACATTAAGAAAAAAATAAAAATTATGATATAGTGAATGTATGAAGTAATATTTCGAAAT
>NC_060975.1:1110000-1165000 GCF_910589235.1 Vespa crabro
CATTTTAAACATGCTAAACGAGGTAAGATCAACATTTAATCAAGATCAACGTTCAGTCATGAGTCAACGTTCTCATTATAACCTGGAATAGTTCAATAGATTATCGATAATAATTAATTGTTTGTTTACTAATGTTTATCGTTAAATTATTAGAAAAATTAATAACGACAAAAGATATTCAATCTGACGATATCTCGTCGAATCGATCGAATCCTATGTTCAATGATTATTTAAATCCTTTTCTTGTATTTTTGCCCCACACCCCTCCTCCCTAATTCTTTTGTTTTATCCCGATTCTCTCTTTTTTTTTTTTTTTTTTTTTTTTTTTTAAAGAAATATTGTTGAACAATTTGTTGAATAATTCTTCATTTATTTGTCGCTTTGTACTTGTTAAAAGTATAATATTTGTTAATTCGTAATTTTTGTACCATTATGTAATACATATTGTATTATTGTATCACTTAGAAGATGCAGGAGGTACAGCAGGAATGGCTGGAATGGTGGAGACCCAGGCAACGTGTCAAACTCAAAGTTCAAAGGTAAATGCCATGGCAGCTTCAAATTCTGATATGTTACAACAATTGGTAACGGAAGCTGTTAAAAAGGTGCTCGCAGATCAAGAAGTTACAGACACAGATAAATTCTCTAAAACTATAGTTTCTCAAGTGGTAGAAGGGCTTAAACCGTCCCTAACTTCTGACTCTGCTTCTTCGTCAGAAATAACTGCTAGTAATATTATTGGAAAGCATATGAATATTCCTACGACCATAACAAAACCTGTTCCTTGTGTTTACAATCCAACGCCTATAGCGGAATTAAAGAAGAGGCATATACCAGTTGTTTCTTATATGCCAACTAGAGAAAATAGAGTGGCTGTAAAACGTAAATCATCTCCTGATAGAATTAAACCCTGGCTGAGCGTAATTAAAGATCCAACGAGTTCTCAAACAACAGAGATAACTTATAAACCTACCGCAATTTCTTGTATCTCCGACCAAGATTCTGTACAAAGTTATGTACCAACATTTAAATCGGATTCGTCCTCGTCAAATTCATACGAGGATAGTAATTCTAACGACAACATTATACCTAAAGTCAAAGAAGCTTATTATCCAAAATCTAAAAAGAGAAGAGAAGAATACGTTCCAAAGAAGGTAAAAGCTCCATTGAAAAATGTTCAACAATTGGACGATACTGTGTTGGATCAATTCGAGCCTGAGTTTGATATGATCGGAGAAATATTAACGGCCGCAACGACCGCTCTTAGCACAGTACCGAGCGAGGAATCGCAAGATTATTGTTTAGATATAGAGCCAAAGTTTTCCGACGACGAACCTATGCCGGATGATACCAAAGAAAAGGATTTATCTAATGTTGACAAAACTTCTTTTCATAATATTGAAAAGAAAGAAAGAGACAATATACACGATACAAAGGTCATTGATAAGAAAAGGAAACTAGATGACGTAGAAAATGAACTATTTAATAATCACCGTAATGCCGACGATACTACCGCCGAAAAAACTAAAAGCAAGAAACGAAGAGAGTCTAACGACGATAAGCATAAGGAAAGAACAAAAGAGGACGATATGATTAAGAAAAGTCATAGAAGTAGTAGTAGAAGTAGTGATAAGCACAGAAAAGACCATAATCGCTCAGAGAAAAATAGTAAGGAAAGCAAGAGTTATAAATCTAGTACAACGGACAAACAACATTCTTCGTCGTCATTTCATAAAGATAAAGAAAAAAATAAGAGCAGTAGTCATGCTTCTAAAGATTCTACAAATAAATCGAAAGAACGTTCTAGACATAGGAACAAAGATTCATCTGTTGAAAGAACGAATAAAGATAAACATAAGAGTAATAAACATGAGAGGCATAGATCAAAAACATATACCTCAAGCTCGAAGTCTGATAAGCATTCATCTAATAGAAGTCATAGAAATCATCGATCTAGATCACGTAATAGATCTAGATCGAGAGATCGGACACGTAGTCCATCTAAGAAAGAAAAGCACGAGGAAAATAATAGCGATGAAAAAAATACATTGCCCGATGAAAGAGAATCTCTTAGCCCATCCGAATCCATACCAGGTTCTTTCGAGAGAGCTATTTTTGATTCGTCCGATTCTGAGCATGATGTGCAAGAGGAATGTCTTAAAATCTTTCAAGTATATCTATTATTATTTCTGATTCCTCCTCCCTGATCCGTTCCCATTTTAATTCTTTTGTTACACATATAATATATCTGTCTTTTTATATCATTAACAATTTTATTGATATCTCTTTTCAGGAATATAAAGTTTCCAATCATCCAAAAGTAGTATCGATTAAGGAATCTGCTAAAGTAGAAAATGAAGATAATGAGGAAGTTGGTAAAAAGAGAGTGGCACATCCTTCGGCAGCTACTTCTATATTGCGACAGGTTGGTCCGAGTCAACCGCCTAAAAGACTTCAAAATCCTCAACAGAAAATGTATGAAAGATGGCGTTTGATGAGGGAAGCGGCCGCTGAAAAGGCCGCTGAAAAGGCCGCTGAAAAGGCTGCCGAAAAAATGGCCGCTAGTAATAAAACTCAAATAATATCTCCGCCAGCAATACAATCTGTCAATGCCGTAAACGATGAGTCAGTCGAGTCCGTTTCAACGATAAATAATAATGAATTGCAAATGAATGGACATGGTTAGAGACAATAAAAAATTAACGTAATTCATTCTTAACCGATGCAAAAAATAATTATATTTATATCGTTTTAGGTCGAGTTAGAATCGCCCATGTACCTTATGCTATGTCTCTTGCATTGAAGAAGAAACAAGTTGCAGAGAATGTAGGAAAATTGGCTGATGCTAAAGCAGGTGATAGTAAAACTATAGCTCAAACTAGTAAGGGTGGTGTACGAGTTGCTCATGTTCCACAAGTGGTAAGAACGTTAAAATACTTTTAATAGGGGATATAATTAAAATTTCCCCCCTTTTTTTTTTCTTTTTCTTGTCTTGTTTTTTTTTTTTTTTCTTTTTTTTTTCCCCCCTCAAATTATCTAATCGTTCGTAAAAACGATTTTAGGTACCGCAGCTTGTACGTCCAGAACCGCTTCAACCTACAACGCAAAAGTTCCCTTTAAATGTTCGTCAGTATTATATTAACATTATGCACGATGTATGCGTACAGATCTATACGAACAGTGAGGACGCTGCACAACGTGCTGTACGCGAGGAATTTACGTGTCATGAAAAATGTAAAGCACTTCCCGTATATAAAAATTCGTGTATGTTAGCTGCACATAGATTAAGAAAGGAGGTAGATCAAAATCGATCATCGGATGGTAGTACAACGTTAGCTAGTGGTACTGTATCACACGAAGCTGTCCTCGCTGGAAAATCGAAAGGTTCTTGGAGTGTGTTGAAAACTAAAAAAGCAATAACCGATTTTAAGGGAGCAGCATTGTATAGTATGTTAAAAAAATGGATTATGATTGAAGAACAATTGCAAGATAATGGATTTCCTCGTCCTCATCCAGATGGTACTAAGGTAAAGATCAATTGCAAATGAAAACTGTGTGGATATATATATATATATATATATACACATTTATATGAATTATTTGATGTATCATTTTTTAATGTATCATTATTTGTTGTATCAGGGACGTGCTAAAGTTTATGTTATAAACACACGTAATCAAACTGTACTATCGAAAGTGCCTAACGAAAGAATTTGTAGTCGATGTGGTCAAAATTATATGGTTGATAGACACGGATTTCCTGTACAGCAACAGAATTGTATATATCATTGGGGAAAAAAATTTACGATCAGAGGAGAAGGCAAATATAGCTGTTGTCAACAATATGGATCTGCTACTGGTTGTTGCGACGCTAAATCACACGTATGGGATTATACTGATTATGAAAATCTTCGTGGTTATATAAAAACTTTACCGAAAGGTATATACGCACGATATATTTCCTAACACTAATATCTAAACATTTTTCTATTGTTAATATAAATGTCATTGATAATTTTTTTTTTCTTTATTAATATTATTATTATTATTATTATTATTATTATTATTATTATTATTATCCCATTCAAAGATGGCCCCGAAGAAGAAAAAGGTGTATATGCGCTCGATTGCGAGATGTGTTATACCACGCAAGGATTAGAATTGACAAGGGTAACAGTTATTAATGATGAATGCAATGTTATATACGAAACGTTAGTTAAACCTCAGAATCCAATAATCGATTACAATACAAGGTAATCATATTTGTTATTGAATTTCTAAATCATTAATATAAAGGGAGAAAAAAAAAATAAATAACTAATCGTCTTTTTTTATGCCGATGTGATGATATGATATGATCCAGGTTCTCAGGGATTACAGAAGAAGATATGAAAGATGTAACGACAACACTTTTAGATGTTCAAGCTACGCTTCTTGCTATGTTCTCTAATAAAACTATACTAGTAGGTCATAGTCTTGAAAATGATTTCAAAGCACTGAGGTTACTTCATGATACTGTGGTAGATACCAGTGTCATGTTTCCACATAGAAATGGTTATCCTCAGAAACGGGCATTAAAAAATCTTTGTTCTGATTATTTAAGAAAGATTATACAAAATGACGGTGAATATTCTTCTTCTCAAAAATATATTATATATTATAATTTAATTGTAGAATGTACGTATATACGTCTCTTTAAATTATTCAAGATTCCTAATTATTGATGAATATGTTTTACAGTTGGTGGTCATGATAGTAAAGAAGATGCTGTAGCGTGTATGGAATTGGTACTGTGGAAAGTAAAAGAAGAAGCTAAATTACAATAAACACAAAAAAAAAAGAAAAAGAAAAAAGATCACATGAAAATTATTTGCAAATAAATAAAATAACAAATTGCGCTGTATCGATTATACAGCTTTATATCATTCTTTTCATTTTCTTCTTATTACGCGACACGCTAACTGTTAGTAATATAAATATATATATATATATAAATATATATACACCATATATATATATATATATATATATTTATATTTATATATACATACATATGTACATATATATGTATATATATTACACACACCACGCAGACATACACATACACACACTAACTTCCTAGAGATGTATCATTTTTCAAGAGAAAAGTGTACAGTATACATCTTTTTCTAATCATTTTTTTTTTTCAGGATAAATGTTCGTACGTGCAGTTTCGTATAGCTTGTAATATCATTCATGATATATCACAATTTCATCTTTTTATATTTATGAATATAAATTATTAGTTTGTTAGTAAGAAAAACAAAACAAAGAGAGAAAAAAAAAAAAGAAAGAAGCGGTAAACTCATGTGTCGGGCTCTTAAAAAATGCGTATATCTGTGTCGCGATATTTCGATTAATATTTTTGTACTTCGTTATTCTTACCTATTTATATTTTAGATCATTAAAGAAACAAGATGAGTTAATTAATTGTTTGTTCACTGACCTGACCTTAAAAAGTATAAAAAAAAAAAAAATATATATATATATATATATATATATATATATATATATATAAATATATAATTTTAATTCTGAACGAGACGTGAATATTATTCGATTTGTACACAGATGTTACTTCTATTGCTATAAATAGATTGAATGCGATTGTTTACCCAAGAGATATATCAGATAATAAATTTGTAAAAAAACATTATTTCACTCTATGCTATCTTTGACTACTACTACTACTAGTAGTAGTAGTAGTAGTAATAGTAGTAGTAGTAGTAGTAGTAATATTAGTGGCAATATCTTAAAAAATATTTTATTTCTTCTTTTGTGTCTTGCAAAAATTGTTAACGATCTGAAACTGTATATATTTGTATACATATGCACAACTTATTGTTTCTGCAATACCTAATACAATATAATATCGATCTTAAATAAAAAAAAAAAAGAATATATATATATATAAAAGATATAAATGCATTATGTATGTTAGACGATTCTATGTCCGCTGTATTTTTGTAAAAAAAAAAACAAAAAGAAGGAAGTAAAAATGAAAAAAAAATAAATAAAAAGCAAACAAAGCCTCAACAAATGATATATATACATATATACATATATACATATATATATATATATATATATATATATATATATATATATATATACACGAGTTATATTAAATCAATAATAATAAACGCAATGGTCCTATGTAGATTTTATTATATATTGTTTTACAAAATATCACCATTCTCCTATTTATTTGTATTAATCTATCTACTTTATCTCATATAGTAGCTCTTTCACGTGGATAATATATATATAAAAATCAATTGCGATTAGATAAAAAAAAAATTTGTTTTTAAAAATAAATGAAAACGTTTGAAATCTTAATTATTTGACGTCACGTTTTAAGAGCACGTAATCTATCAGAGGAACATATATCATTCAGATAAGATGTCTCATATTTTTGTTTTCTTTTTTGCAAAAATATAAATTAATTTTATATTATATAAAGAATTCTATATTTATTTATTTCTCTCTCTCTCTTTTTTCTCTCTCTCTCTCTCTCTCTCTCTCTCTCTCTCAACGATATATATAAAATATCTCTTTCTCTCATAATGATATTGTCCATTGCATTTCTTTATTTATTTATTTTATCGAAACAGATGTTGCATGAAATATATCAACAATTGAGGTCAGATTTGTTGTTTATTATTTGCAATAAGGATCCTACTATACGTGGCAGCAGCATCAATTACATCTTCTTGTTTTGCGATCAATAACAGTGCAATGAAACGACAAAAATCTATGTTATCACTCTTTCTTTCTCTTTCTCTCCCTCTCTCTCTCTCTCTCTCTCTCTATCTATCTATCTAGCATTCTCTCTCTCACTCTCTCTCACTCTCATTCATCTTTCCACTTTCTAAATCTAAATCAGACTGTGTTAAAGAAATTTCGATTTTTCATTATTATCTTCTATTCAACTTCGATACACAAAATATTTCTTATCGTTCGTGTTCTCGTGAATGTTATTATTGTCTGCCTTTACGTATGGATCATTATCGATCATTTCTTTTTTTCAAATAAGATTCCTTTCAATTTTTATTTCAAAATTTAATATGTTATAAATCAATCTTATGTAAATAAAAAGCAAAACACAAAAAAATAAAATAAGTATTGTTAAATAATCACGTTCGTTGCAATATTATTTACTTATTTATTAAAAGTTCGATCTTTTTCGAGAAAATGAAAGAGAAGATCATTGCAATTGAATGTACCGTTTGTAGGATATCATTTTTCAAAAGAGAAACGTGGACTATGCTACTTTATGCATTTTGCTTTTTTTTTTTTTTTTGTTTTTATATACTTCTAGTATTTTAATATCTGTATAAAAAAAAAAAGAAAAAGAAAAAATTATATTTACATATTTAACATATTTGATTTTGAATAAAATAAGAAATCTTATTTCGAAGCATGATCGATTTCGCATGGAATGACCCGTATAGGATATATACTTCGTTTCACAAGTTTTTCTTTTATTTTATGTGCTTAAGAAAAATATGTACATGTATGTATATATATATATATACACAAATATATATATATACATATATACGTCGACTATTAATTTTATGAATGAATTCTCTTATAAAGAATGTACACACATACATCGAGGAAGTGAATTGGCATTGAATTATCTATCGCAAGGACTCATGCAAAACGAACAATGCCTTCTTTCTCTCTCAATCTTTTTTTCTTATTTTTTTTCTTTTTTTTTTTTTTACATGAAAATTTTCTATATTACACCCTTCTTCGCTCTCTTCATCTCTCACTCTCTCTCTGTTTTTTTTTTTTTTTTTTTTTTTTTTATATTTAATTGTGCTTCTTTGCTCCTCTTCTATAATCTCACTATATAACTCTACATTATAATACACCGTTGATAATATTCTTTGATATTTTCTTTTTGTTTTCTTTTTTCTTTTGTCCTTTTTTTTCTTTTTTTTGTTTTCTGTTTCTAATGATATCCAAACAATTTTTCTAAATTCGTGTCGTCAATTTAGAATCATACATCTATTTTTCTCTCCTGGAAAGTAATTATTTTTAAAAAATTACAATCCCTCTCTTTCTCTCTTTATCTCAATGAGATACGACACGAGATGAATCTTGAAAAATTATTCATCAAAATCATTGATATAGCATTAAAGAATAATACTGAATGATCTGGTACTAAGCACGAACTCTGATTTGATTAGAATTTTTATTACATATTCAGAAAGACTAAATATTAGTCTTATCCATTTTTATATATATATCATTCGTACGTAACGTTCTACAGAGTGAAACATAGTGCGAATTTTAAAACAATCTGATATAATAGCTTTGGCAGGCATTGCTTCACCACATTAACGCTTAGAAATTTTATTACGATAAAAAGAAAATTTCTAATCTCGTAGTTACGATATCTTCTGCGTACGAATGTTATCGATATTAATTCGAAGATAAGTGAAAGTTTGCCTTCGTTTTTGCTTTTTTTTTTCTTTTTGTTTTTTTCTTTTTTGTTTTTTGTTTTTTTTCCATTTTTTCTCTCTAATCATACTAATACTTATATGCGTGTGTGTGTATATATATATACATATATATATATATACACACACATATATATATACACACATCACGTACACGTGTTTCTAATACAGCTCTTTTTTCTTTACAAAATACTCATTACTATATATAGCATACACTGTACAAGACGTTGCGCTTATGTTAATATCGCTGAGTGTGAATTCTAATTCTAACGTTGTCTAATCGATCCGACATGAGGAAATCTTTTTAAAATGTTAAAAACGATCGGAGCGAGTTGCGTTCATCATGAGAACTTATGAATTAGAATAGAAAAAATTAATTTATAAACAACAGTGAGATACACTAGTTTTACTAGTTTCTTTTCTTTTTTTTTTTTTTCTTTTTTCTTTCCATATTTCTCTCTCTCCCTCTCTCTCTCTCTCTCTCTCTCTCTTTCTCATATCCCCACCATTCTCTTTCTCTTTTTATATTTTAAAAGATCGATCTAATAAAACAGGCAAAGGTTCATCCTTGTCTGAATTTCAAAATACTTAATTCTCTCCCTCTAACACCATGACACCGATCTTTCTAAAACGATCAATATGTTAGATGTCGTATGTTAAACAAACTGATCGAAATCTTCGAATTCTCTCATCTAAACGATTAGATTTATGATATCTATATTTCGAAATATAAGTATATTTTAATCGTTAAGAGAAGTTTCAAAAATAAAATCGTGATTACACGACGATCCTTCCTCCTTTTCCTTCCCCTCTCCTCTTCGTCGCAAATATTTATTACACTCTGTGTACTATAGTATATAATTACGTATGATCCTGAAGGTATACTCTCTCTAAATCACTCTAAGTTTACCTTCTAATTATGAAGATAACGTTAAAGATATCTATCTCTTTTGTGATTAGAAAGCACGATGATGATGATAAATCTTTTTTTTTTTCTTCTCTCTCTCTCTCTCTCTCTCTCTCTCTCTTTCTCTTTTGTTTTTCTGTCTAATTGAAAATAATCGGAACATGCTATTTTTGTGTTAATCTATTTATAGATTATTAGAATGGATCGTGTTTTTGACTCGTGAGCTTGTTTAAAGCTTCCAAAAATAGTAGGTCACCTGGGCAGCTACAATTAACAACAACTAGCTAATCTCTCATCGTATACGAAGGCAACTAGTCGAAGACACATACGCGTTGGAATCTTTTTTGTTTTCTTATTTTTTGTTTTTTTTTTGTTTTGGTTTTTTTTTTTTGGTTTTTTTTCTGTCATTCTACCTTTCTATCTTTCTTTCTTTGGTAATGACAATTGTCTCGTCGCGGAAGATAAAAGAAAACGAATTTAAGAATGAACTTCGATGAATTAACGAATATCCTTACAGAGCATAAAGGGAAAATAAAAATATTGTCTGAACTGATGATAAATTATGTACATACAGATGAAAATTTATCAGCCAGCGATTGATTTCTTTTCTTTCCTTTTCTTTTCTCTTTTTCTTTATTTTCTTTCTTCTTTTTTTTGCTTTCTTTCTTTCTTTTTTTTTTTTTTTTTTTTTTTTTTTTATTCGTTCCGCGATTAGGTCTCTAAATCCGTTCGTTAATGCAAAAAAGATTCTAAAAAGTCATCTAATTTAGTAGCTCGAAACAAAGCGCATCGAAACGTAATTATAACATTTGTTCGTTAATCCGCATGAAATCTCGATCGATCGATCGTTAAGGCATTTTTTTTCTCTTTTTTTTTCTTCTTCTTCTTCTTCTTCTTCTTCTTATAATCTTCGTATCTTTTAATAACAATCCCAATTTCCCTTTGAAATTTTCTTCAAAGGATCAACGAAGAAGCTTCTACAACGATCGAATATGTGAATATCTCAAGCGTTGCCTCTCTTTGCTTCACCTTATCTGTATTAGAAATAAAGCTAAAGAGCACCGAGAGAAATATTAAACAGCTCGTCCTTTTCTTATAGGCCTTTCGACGAAATGGCAGATCGATAATAATTGATTCAGTATGGTATACTTTCATACGACCACAGCCACTTTGAAATGCCTTCCTTTCACGTTTATCAGCATACTCTTCGCGAGAGCGTTTTATATTTATTTATTTATGTATTATGATTATCATTATTGTTATTATTATTTTTATTATTATTATTTTTATTATTATTATTATTATTATTATTATTATTATTATTATCATTATTATTATTATTATTTATACGCCATTGTTGGACCGATGAATTTGCCTTTTTTTTCCTAGAAAATTAATTAAGATATTAATAGATTAATTAATTATGTATATCGTACAATTTGTTTTGCGTTAGTAATCGTAATAATTATTTATGTATAAAAAAAAAAAAAAAGAAAAAAAAAGAAAAAAAAATATAGAGAAATGTCATACGAATTAAGGAGAATAAAAATTACATAAATTCGAAAAATTGCATAAGATAGGCTTACACACGTTCAGGGCTTCATCTGATCATCGTAATCCTGATCACCAACGAGATATAAAAATTGAAAGGCGATAGCAAGTAAACTGATGCCAAGTAGATCACCCATAGCAGTTAAATAAGGTATTGCCGAATTATCAGGATCTATTTTTCTTTTCCACATCCAATGGATCATTATATAGGCGATATACAAAAGTGCAGCCACTTGTAATACAGCAGCGCAAAGATATACGAAAACGAATAGAGGCGTTAACGATGTATTACCGTCTTTCATATAATTAATTAGATAAATGAAAATTATGTGACCGGGTATCACCATAGACATCAATACTCTTGTTGTTCTTGCATGTATACCTAAAACAAATTGATCGATATCAATTTTATCAATATTATTTAATATTATCAGAATAAAATCGATAGATAGTTATTTTAACGTAATAAAAATAAGAATATTTTTTGATAGACTTAATTCAAGGTTAAATAAAAGTAAAAAAAAAAATATCCATGAGAGTACCTTTGCCAAAGAAATTAGCTATTGGTGTAATGAAAATGACAGGATGAGTTTGACCAGGTGGTATCAAAAGCGTTCCAAGTTCAGCTTGCTTATGAAGAGCCGTTGATATTCTACTAGCTTGTACAGCAACAAGATTTCCACCAACTCCATTGATAACAGGTTGAAAAACCGTGAGATTTTCGAAACGTGATACCATGAATTCAAGAATCAAACCACCGCAACTGAAACGATAAAAATTTTCCTTTATTTTCCTGTGATCTTCCATTTTCTTGTCTTTTCCTTTCTTTTCTTTTCTTTTCTTTCCCTTTTTATCCTTTTTTTTTCTCTCCTCTCTGTTCCTTTTCTTTAAGCTCGTTTATTTATACTTTGTTTGCCTAACCGATTAAAACTCATCGTATTTCAAGAAAACCTCGTAAAACGTACGAAAGTTTTATTGCGTAAGAAGTTGCCAAAACAAATCTAGACTAAAGCTCGCTTGGAGCGACAAATGTTAAAAATATTTCATTGATTTATAAATAACCGTGGACGATTATATGGGATATTAGTAGAGATATTGTTAGAACAAAACAACAGATCATTTATAAATCAATCTAATAAATGTGATGACATTTTAATAATCATTTTTGAAAATTTAATTAAGAAAGAACAAAAAAAAAAAAAGAGAAAAAAAAAGAAAGAAAGAAATATCATTTTGAATAATTGTCCCGGTATGGATATAAATAAATCATATAATCATTTTACAATCGAATTACAATGAATTTAATTATCGAATTATAATAATGATCTCTCTCTCTCTCTCTCTCTCTCTCAAATAATATAAATGGAATAATACCTGCTGATCAACATGGCAACCATGACAGGTGTCCATCCAGAATAGAGCACATCATTGGTATATTTATTTCTCTTGGCAATCCAAACCCAAAGTGGTGTTACAAGAACGTAGCATGCAATAACGAGTGGTGCCAGCCAATCCTGTTTATCGATCGATTCGTAAAGGATCGTTGATATCCATGAGAGAAGGGCTAAAGACGTGATGTCACCAAGACTAGCAGCTATCGGTGTTGCTACATTGTCAGGATTGATGTGACAGTGACGTGAGAAGACTATGACGCCAGCGGTTATCAAACCGAGAACGAAGGAAGCCAAGGATGCTGTTACTAGGCTGCTAGCACATAAGAGATATGCATGATCCAAAGAAACTGTACCATTACGGAAGGCACCCATAACAATTGCCACGACTGAGCCCAGAAAACCAACGACTATAGCTTGACACTGTTGGAAAGAAAAATAATATGTAATTATCAAGTGATATCGCAGTGCATTCAATTAATAAAACTTAATGATTCGAAATATATAAATGTATAGAATATTTATTAATTTTTGTTTCTTTCTTTTTCTTTTTTCTTCTTTTTTTTTTTTCAACGACATAATCTTCACGATAAAAATAAACGAAACAAGTAGCTATTTTTACAGTCCGAAGTCAATCAATCTCGTTTCGATTTGTTTAGATCATATTGCAATTACGCGTGTAGATTGTCGAAGGTCGACTATCGTCAAAGCGTTAAATACATAATAAAATAAAATTCTGGCGCCAACAGATAAGCCAGTATTTCACCATCGCATTCAGAATAAGAATATGCGATCGAATCAAAAAGCTAGGAAAACGGTTCTCGCGAATCTCGCATCGAAGTAAAACGCGTTTTCTACGAAAAGTAAACGTAGATATTAAGTGTAAACAATGTAGACGCGCCGTCGAGATAAACCGAGAACGAGAAAGAAAAATTCAAATGAAGTAACGTAACGTGTCATTGATAATTAGCAAATAGCTTGAAGCGTTCGTTTCATAAAAAAAAAAAAAAAAAAAAAAAAGAGAAAGAAAGAAAAAAAAAAAGAAAAAAAGAGAGAAGAAGAAGACGAAGAAAAGGAAAGAAAGAAAGAAAGAAGAACACGATTGATAATGTATTAGTTAGTACTTAGAGACAAATCTTACTTGTATCAAAACGAGATTCCCAACGATCATGTACCACTGTTGTTTAGGCGTATCCATGTGTCCAAGATTCGCTTGTGTAGAGAGACGAGACGCCAAAGTCATTTCTAGATTACCTTTAAGACCTAAAAGTGCTGGCACCAGTATCATCAGTTCGTTCACTTTATCAAACACAACCCAGTGCTGTGAAACAGATATAAGTTCATTTCTATAAAATATATATAAATGAAAATGTTTCGATCGGAGTGATATCAAAATATCAACGTCAAGATCAATATTATATAGCTCAAATATCGATCTTTGATATATCGATTAGAGTTAAACGTTCATTTCGAAATATCATCTTAAATGTTTAAATGAATTATTGAAGAATTTTTATACTTGGACCAAATCGAGGACCAGTCCAGCTCCAACCATGCCAAGGCCAGCTATCAGGAATGGTATGAAAACTTGAATAGTTATGGCACAGTACGATTCCGTTGGCTCCTCCTCGTCCAACACTCCGTAGATTTTACTTTCAGCGACGACATCAGGAAGACGGTTGTTATCATAATTCTCATCGAAGATCGTCACTTCCATACACTCCTCATGGCCGGTGGAATTGGCCGTGACCGAATTGGTCACGTTAGGGCCGTTACTATTACCATTCCCGCTGCCATTACTGCTGTTGTTGTTATTGTTGTTGGGGATGGTGGTGTTTGTGTTGGTGCCAACTGTGGCATTCGATTCTGAAGTTGTGCGTGATCGGCCATCGGTTGGTGTCATCCTGTGGGAATTATGCTTTTCCGGAAGCAGAGGCTCCTTACATTGCTCACTGTCGACAAAATATAAACTTTTCGTAAGGAACGGACACCGATCTCTTTTTTTTTTCTTTTTCTAAAAAAGGAAAAAACAAAATACACGCACACGCACACCGCTCATCTTTATCAAGTCCCATCTTTGTATTTTTCATTTTATCCAGAATCAGAGAAAGTTACAATCCTTTACGAAATGTTCGTGTTAAAAAAAGTAACGCGAAAGGAAGAGATTCGAAATAAAGAGTGGACAAAATAAAAAAAAAAAAGAAGTAAAATAATATAAAAATGAAAAACTGGATTCGTGATACATAGCAACCTGTTGCTCCGAAAACCATTACTCAACCCAATCTCCGTTCTTCTTTTACAACATATATTTTTTACGCGAACGTAATATATATATATATATATTTTTTTTTGTAATCACAGTCGTCGGCACTTCTAACGATTGTCCCATTTTTTTCTCCCTTTCCACCCCATCGCGCTTTTTTTTTCCTTTTCTTTGTTTCCCTTAAAGTTCCCTATAACTTTCTCGTACATATATACGTAATTCAACACATCGACATACTTTTCGAACTTGGCGGTGTTCGGCTGGGTTGTTTGAACAGGCTGCGTTTTGTCGGGCGGTAGCCTCACCGGAAGTTGATGTACCTGGCCCTCTATCATCTTCCTACTGAGGGCCTCGTCTTACTCGTACCCACGAATATATAGCCATTCTTCTTCTTTCAAAGAATGATAAGGCTCTCTCTCTCTCTCTCTCTCTCTCTCTCTCTCTATCTATCTATCTCTCTTTCTCTCTCTCTCTCTTTCTTTCTCTGAACGTGTGACACACGTTCGTGTTACATATAGGTCTATATATACAGATATATATATATATATATATATATATATATATATATGTATATATGTATATATATATATAATTTTCCAGGACACAAACAAAACGTAAATTACGTAATTCGCTGTTGAGGGACGCTATCTCTTCGATTTGGCTCCTCGTTGGAACCACTGTAAATCATGTTGAGAATCAGAGAATATGTTCTTTAATACACGTTTCTCACGTCACGAGAAAAGCAGGAAAATGATGATAACGATCAGACTAAAGATTCGAAAGAATTTTCTCAATTCTATTGTTCGTTGTTGTTTCAACAAAATAAAAAAAAAAAAAAAAAAAAAAAAAAAAAAAAAGAAAAAAGGAAAAGAAACAAGAAAAAAGGCGGGCTTTTCTTTCTTTCTTTCTTTTTTTCTTTTTCTAAATTTTATCGTATCAATCGTATGCCGTTAAATCGTGCCTACATTCGATAATCATTAATTTAACGTTTTAATAACATCTACAAAACCAATTTTTCGATCGGTTAGAATTTTTCGTGTTTCATTTAACTTACTCGTCGTTTAATATTCTTAATAGAATTATAAAAAGGAACAATGAGATTTTCGATTTGTATAGTCGTAAAATTAGTAACACCTACACACTGAAAATGAAACCTGATGTTAGACTTGTGCAAGGTCGAATGAGCATACGTGAATAAGAAAGAAAGAAAGAAAGAAAAAAAGGGAGACAGACAGGCACATATATAAATATGATATATAAATAGATAGATAGGCAGACAAGCAGATAGACAGACAGACAGACAGAGAGACAGACAGACAGATAGACAGATGAACAGATATATATCACAATTATTGCGGAACGCAAATTCGTTGAATAGAAAACTTAACTACGATATCGTCGATCCACGGACCCGTAATCTACGAGCAAAGAATGAAACAAGGGGGAAATAAAAAAAGAAAAAAAAAAAAAAGAGGTAAAAGAAACGACGAATAAAAAGCGTTGGCGCATTTCCGGCTTGCAGAACAAGTTAATGAATATACAAGCGTATATATTCAGCGGCAATATGGATTTCTAGATCATCGTAACCTTAACCTACGCGCAATCGACTCGATCACGACCTTCCCAGAATGCATACATGCACACATGCACACATATACGTATACTATACACATACACATAGATACCTATACTCTCGAGAAGAGAGTATCTACCGTTGTTCTAGTTCTTACTCGAGAACCCCTTCTCTACTCCTCTAGTGACCCCATCGAGCGATATTCTCCCGTGCTAATTTCATGAATGTAAACCAGGTGAAAAAGATCGAGGAGTTTCTTCTTTTCTCTATTATTAGAGAAGAAAAAAAAATCAATGAAAAAGGATAATATAAAAAAAAAAAAAAAAAAAAAGAAAGAAAAAAAAAAGACAAAACTCTTTTTTAGATCAAACAACATTACTTGAATGGACCGGCGCGTATATCCTTTCAGGAGACGCCCACGTGAAAGTATTACCCTTCCAACGTGTTACTACCCCCTAATTAATCACTAGACAGATTGTGAATAGAACAGATATAGAGTATTAATAATAATGTTTCTATCGTATTATCATTTTCTCTGTTTTTCTCGTGATCGATTCATTCTTTTTATCTTTCTCTCTCTCTATCTCTCTCTCTCTCTCCCTCTCTCTATCTATCTATCTATCTATCTATCTATCTATCTCTTTTTTTTCCTACCTGACCCCAAGGTACGTCCTTCTCTTTTTTCGTCTTCCCACGTTGAAAAGTAATCGAACAAAAATTTCTTTTCTCTTTCTCTCTTTCCTTCTTTCTCTTTCTCTCTTTCCCTCTCTCACTCTCTCTTTCTCTCTCTCTTCTCTCTCTCTCTCTCTCTCGCTCTCTCTTTTCTCTCTCTCTCTCTCTCTCTCTCTCCCTCTCCTGCCGAAGTTGGATTAGGAAAAACTTGGCCAACAAAATTAGCCAACGTCGAACATTTGATGGCGGTCACCTGGTGGCCCGGTACGAGGCCGTTTCATGCTGCGGTTACATCGCGACTGATCCCGATCGTGCATCACGTCTGCCTTCTTAAAACTAGTTTCGGACAATCGCCGTGTAGGTAAAACCGTACGGGGCAAGCGCGAATTTATCGATCCATACTCCGCGCTTATGTTAGAACGAATCGTAAACGTACGAGACAGAAAGAGAGAGAGAAAGAGAGAGAGAGAGAGAGAGAGAGAGAGAGAGAGAGAGAGGAGCTTTAGCATAGCTGTCAGTGACAGCAGCAGCAGCAGCAGTAGCAGCAGTAGTAGTAGTAGCATCAGTAGCACCAGTAGTAGTACCCAGTAGAACCAGTAATAGCCGTAATTGTAGTAGTAATAACAATGGTGGCGCTATAAAAAGGATCAGATATTTTCTTGTCTGGATGGAATCCTTTGGCTCCTTATTACGTCATTCAATTTGTTACGATGACGTCAGCAAAAGTACATCACCTGGTGCAAGAGTCTCTCTCTCTCTCTCTCTGTCTCTCTGTCTCTCTTTCTTCGTGTCTATTATTTTTCAACGAAGGATCCTTTTTTTCCTCTTCTTTTTCTTCTTTTTATTATTAGTCCTATGCGATTTAGTTTTTTCAAAGGCTTCTTCTTCTTCGTTCTTAATCGACTTTCATCGGCGTTTTTAACGATTTGTTTTACTAATTCGTTTACATTCCTTCGTTACGTTCTCCCCGATTCACTCGGATTGTTTCCATCTGTTATGTCATATACGTCATATGCCATTGTCGTTGTTAAAGTTCGCCGATTACGTCACTGACTCTACAGAGAGAACATACATTTACAGTCGTTTTAACGCGCGTTTCAAACTTCAAGATCTTTATCTCAATTTAATGATATTACGAATTTATCGATCTTCTTATCAAAGCATCCGTATATCACATTCTTTTCCTTTTGTTTGATGATAAAGTCATCTTTCAGATTTGTCAATCACTTTCTTCGTTTATAGATAACGCGAGTCAATATTAACATATCCAATTACTGAACGCGTGGTTGGAGCTCCATTTCTTCTTTTTCTTTTTTTTTTTCTCAGGCAATTCGAATTTGAAATCGAATTTAAATGGTTCAACGGAGAGAAAATTTCTAATTAATTTCGGAGACATTTTTGAAGTAATTTTAAATTTCGTTTGCCAAGGACGGATCTTAAAATTCGTTTTGAAAGTTCGGTCACTGACGTGTCCATAATCATATCCTGTGTTACGCGTTAGATGTAAGTACCTACTTCGACAATGGAGACGTAAGAGACCGATCACACACAAACACACACACACACATACACACATCACGTGCGCGCGCGTATACATATACGTATACGTACAAGAGCGTGAATAATGCAACGACATGGCAATTTGTGTTCTAGTAAGCTCGTGGACTAGGTCACATCCATGTAGCCTCACTTTTCTGATTACCGGGTTAAACGCTCGCATTTCGCTCGAGAATGACATTACCCTTCTCAGATAGGTGAGCTTGTGACAACGAGATTGACAAAGACAGAACAATATTATGTGAGGGTTACAAAAACGCTTAGAATGACTGTGTCGTAGTATATTTTTCATATACTCGGACAAAAGTTACATTTTTTATCTCATTATTTTTCTTATTATTTATCACTCTCTTTGCGTGCCGATAGAATCGTTCGATTAAAAATATTGATTAACCAATTTATCACAGTAGATCTTTGTAGATCTTGAAATTATTGTAGAATCCTTTTTTTTTTTATCCCAAACGCGATTCAATGAATTCTATGACTTTGAATTACGTGCCAAGATAGTAATCATTATTATGCTAAGAGATTGTAGATTATTATTTTAATTTTAACGATGAAAACTTTCGCCCATAAAAATGATTGTTCGAGTAATAAAATCGTGAGGGGAAAAAAAAAGAAAGGAAGAAGGAGGATGTAGAAAAAAAAAATAAATAAATAAATAAAAGAAAAAGAAAAATAAAGACTCACTCAAAATCATTGTAGAATAATTCCTTGAGCAAGTATCCAAGTATGCACATTTTTGATTTTGTTCTGGTCCCGTTCAAAATCTTGCGATCAAGTGTCACAGGAAATATTATCCAGCATAAGATAATTCGATTTTTTTTATCTTATGAAGATGAAGAAATGCATCCATTCGTAAGGCCCACGGATTTGTCTGATCCAATCATGAACTTGATTCATGAAAGATTGAAACATGTCAAAAGAAAATTTTCTTGATCCTTCGAGTGTCAGACGATGTCTCTGTACTGAAGGTTTTCGTTTACGCTGGATGACTTGTAAATCTTTACATATCTCCTTTCCGTTTGCTAATAAATAATAACAGCTAAATAAAGTACATATACACACACATATATATATATATATATATATATATATATATATATATGTATTGGACTTTGATCGAAGGTCAAACAAAACAACTTAGATATGATTGTCAAACTTGAACGACTTCATCTCAAGTTAAGCTTCTTTTCTTTACTTTGCTTTTATTTATCTTATAGAGAAAAACTATTGCTTAAAAATGTTCTCTATTTATTTATAAACATAAATAAATAAATAAATAAATATATATATATATATATATATATATATATATACATATATAGTAAATGATTCATAGGAAGATTTCACTTTGACATTGAAAGTACAGACAGTGTCAAGTCTGATGTGACTAGAATGCATCTTCTTCCGTTATTCAAATCTCTCTGGCAATTTTCCCACTGATTTCGATCTCGACGATGAACACGTAGTAGGTACATACATATGCACCATTTTGCTTCAACAAGTTGCATACCTCTTCTTTAAATACGTACTTCATTTTTTTCTCTCTACTTCTTATCAACTTATAATTCAATATATATATATATATATATGAACTATTAGTTTTATTAAAAGTGATATAAATTTAATTAACATCAAAAAAAGAAAAATAAATAAATAAATAAATAAAATAAAAGAAAGATAATTTAATTAAATATAATTTCCTCTAAGAATCACAGATAAAAATATTTTCTTCATATTATTTGTAATACTTGAAATCACAATAACAAAAATAGGACTTATACTATTATAAATGCATATATGTATACATATATATATATATATATATATATATATATATATATATATACATATATTTATGTATACATATATGTGTATGTACATATATATATATATACACATAAATTGTTATTAAATAATTAATATTTAAAAATATCTTAGATAAAAAAAGATATGAAAAATGTTTAAACAATTCATAAAGTCATCTTCTTTCTCATAAAAATATTATTGATCTCTTGTGACCTATCATGTTCTTGATCAAATGGATCAACATCAAAGATCACAGTGACACGTAATTTGCTTTCATCGAAATAATACATACGCAAGCACACATACACATCCTTCGTATAAAATTAGAAACTTAAACGTCTCCTTGGCATTACACGATGACAGTCCACCCACGTAACTTTAAAAATTTTCTTTCCCTAAAGAAAATCCAAGGGACACCTATAATCACTATCATCACATATTAACAATAGAATGTTGAAATAGATTATCGTCGATCATGAATGATCGTTCTGTCTCTTTTTAAACGAGTGCGAACTTATGAGTGGTACGTATGTATCTAAATACGTTCTTTACAACTGAGATTAGATGTCTTATACACTCTTACGTACATACAATACCTACATACATATATGCATATATATATATATATATATATATATATATATATGTATAGTTGACATTGCAATGACGTTCAGGATCATCTACGGAGTGTCAACAAATTTTATTCTCTCCAAATTTTATTACCTGTGATCGATAGATCGAATCGAATCAAATGAAAATGATGATCACACGAATATAATCCATAAATATTTTCAAATGTGAAGATTCAAGGAAAAAGAAAATTGGAAAAAATTATTATTATTACTATTATTATTATTATTATTATTATCACCAAAAGTCATTATTTTGTGTGAGTATATATATATATATATATATATATATATATATATATATATGACGTGATTAAAATGATAAAGACTTTCTTTTTTCTTAAAAAATAATTATTTCTTCTACAATAATTTTCTTTACTTTTTTAATAAGCGATTTTACTTAGAAATAAATAAAAAAAGAAAAAAAAAAAGAAAAAAAAAGAAAAAATCTTCACCTGTTAAATATACAATTTAGAAATAATTTAGAAAATCGTATTTATAGTATCATCCGTACGAAATTCTCGAAAGAATTACGCAATGCTACCTTACACTTGCTTCTTCAATTGCTAACCCTTGAACGCAACTTAGCCGGCATTTGGACTGTAACGAGAGGAACGTTCTATGTATTACATGCGATAACGATCGCACTGACTTTACATCGAGGATCTTTCTCTCTCTCTCTCTCTTTTTCTCTCTGTGTGTGTGTGTGTGTGTGTGTGTTTAAGGTATATGCATCTTCTACGAATATTATCACGCGTAATCTAACAAGTGTTATGATCGTGATACAGACTGCACACATATCGATATTTTTCTTCTTTTCGAATCAATAAAAAAAAAAAACAAATAAATAAATAAATAAACAAAAAATAAAAAAAAAAAAAGTAAAAGGAATAGAAAATTATATCGACAAACTCTCAAACTTCCCCTTCGATCCACACGAAGCAATGGATGATATGTGTGTCCTTAAATCGAACAATAAAAGAAAATAAAAAAAGGAAAAGGTAGAAGGCTCGGAATAATTGTCAAAAAAAAAAAAAAAAAAAAAAAAAAAGAAAAAAAAACAAAAAACACATTTACATTCGACGTACATAAAAAGCATTCGCGGCCAACGCTAAGGACTTCCGTAACATATTCGCAAATTGATAAATTACTGCACGTGTTTAAGTTCGACCATGAGGACCAATAACTTAACATACGTTTTAATATACACCTTCGTATCTCATAGTATTATTTTTAAATAATAACTTATATCTATGCGCTATATCAAATCCAGCTTTCTTTTATCAGTTAATTATAATTTTCCGATATAAAAAAAAAAAATATATATATATATACATGCATACATACATAGATACACACACATACGCACACGCACGCACATATATATATATATATATATATATATATATATATATATATATATATATATATCAAATAATACAGAAAAATAAATAAAAAAAAAAAAGGAACGTGTACTCACATAAATTTAAGTTATAGTCAGCTACAAGCCGATTCACTCCGAACACACTTTTTCTTTATCCGCAACGAGGAACGCACTCGAGCTTCCCACATTTTAACGTCGCATCGACCTACGTCGTCACACACACGACACTTTCAAGTCTTTCATAAATAGATCAATTAAATTTGCATTAGATGATATTGTGCTTTCTTTTTTTTTATCATTGATAAACATTTATAAACGTTTACATACTTAAAATAAAGATTAAATTTGAAGAGGAAACTATTTTAGCGGTAAATATATATATATAAATAATGTGAATACACTTTGACGTTACGTTAATGTTAAAAATCAAACTTTCTTCGCGGCTTTTTTCATTGATATCAATTTGATTTCTTACGAGATAGATACGATCTTCGCGAACGGGAGACGCAATCCGACGGGTGCGGAGGGATAGTTGGCACTGAGAGATCTAACTATTTCATTCAGAGATAGAGAGAGAGAGAGACAGAGAGAGAAACAGAGAAAGAGAGAGAAAGAAAGAGAGAGAGAGAGAGAGAGAGAGAGAGAAAGAGTGAGAGAATCACGTTGGTAGATCGCCGTGAGAGAAACGAAGAGACACGACGAGACTGAAAGGGCCGCGCATGAAAACGGCGCTGAGCGATTACGCTGAGCGATTACTGGCCACAGCCGATGATAATAATGATGATGATGATGATGATGATGACGATGACGATGATGATGATGACGATAACAATGACGCTGAAGAGAGGAGTCTGTAGGTGGTACGAACCAAGCTAAATCGGAGCCAAGATGCATGAAACGTTTAATCCTAGAATGATTTCTTCTTTTCTCTCTTTCTTCTATTATTTTTTTTTTTTTTTGCATATTTTCTTCTTATAATATATATTATTTAGAAATAATTATATCTAAAAATAAACAAAACAATAAATATGGTTAATACTATCATTGTCTCTCTCTTTCTATATGCGTGTATATATATATACATAGATTGTATAAATAAAATTATACATTTACAAATATAATATTTATTATTGAATTAATTCAGGAAAATATGCTTTCCTTTTTTTTTTTTTAATCCTTATGAGTGATTTGATTCATCTTAGAACAAAAGGATCAATGATACTGATGCTATAGCCTTTAAACAGCTAACGAGACTCCAATTTAGGTGACGTTCGCCCACGTACATATGTATTATATATATGTGTATATATATATATATATATATATATATATACACACATACATAATGATAATACGCTTAGATTTAAAGGCATATCTTATTTTATATACTTCGTAGTATGATCCTTGACATCCAAGTTTCTAATTTCTACAAGTATTTAACAAAGCAAATCATTGAAATAATAATTAAAAGCATCGGTGTCTTCAATGAATAGATGTGTATGCGCGCGCTCGCATGTGTGTGTGTATATATATATATATTATTACATATGATTGTTACAATAATATTGCATCAAGTAAAAGAATCTTATATTTTCTTCTTCTTGCTATCTAATAATTCCTATTCGCATAAATTTAAAATCAATAATTTTAACAAAATTAACAGAACGAATAGTATTTTTTTGTTTTGTTTTCGTTATGTCTGAAATACAATAAAACAAATTTTGTTTAACTTCTCTCATATATCAATTATTAATATGTATATGGTATATTTTTGGATGTATCATATAACAAAAAAACAAAATATATGGGGGAAATTTGACCTTCTTCTCGATTATGAACACAATTTAAGCTCTAATATACGCACGTCAAATCGACGTCATCAGGAAATGTCTATACAAATACGCTGCAAAGTGCGTGATTAATGCGAAACGTTTCTGTACATTAATATAAATGTTACCACATGGTATCAACTTACATCGATATCTTTCTATCCATTATGGCTCTCCTTTCCTTTTTCCTTTTTTTTTGTATATATATATATATATATATATATATATATATATTTCTTTTTTCTTCTCTTTTTCTTTTTTTCTTTATTTTTTTATTTATTTTTTTTTTCTTTTTTTTTGTAACTTTCCACTCGCTACACTTGAAAAAATATGTCGTTCGCTTATGAGAATGCATTAAGCACGAATATACATGTAGAGAAATATTTACAAGTTGCACTGGTGTATAATGAAATTTATATAAAAAGAGTACAAAATATTTAAAAGTGTACTCTGATATTCCTTATCTCATTGCTTTCGATTCTTATGATAATTAATATGATAAAAAAAAAAAAAAAAAAAAAAAAAAAAACTTTATACTGTCTATAAAGTTGAATTATTTTTTTATCTCTTTAAATATGATCGATTAAGTCAGAAATATCTTATTAGAAAATTGATTGGTATTTCAAAATCAGTCTAAAACTCTTTTCGTAGTATAGACAATTAATATCGATACTTTGAAATATATATATACATATAAAGTATATATATATATTTACTTTCTCTCTGTAATAATCTTATTCATAATTTTAATACGAATTCGAAAAGACATCGACAGTGAATGAAAATGCATTATAGTTTAGGCTTATTAATTATACGTGTCAATGACATTCATTCATTATTTCATTCGTTCATTCGTTCATTCGTTCATTCATTTCTTGTCTTTTTTCTTTTCACTTTGAACTTTTGTTCCATGAATATTTGTATATTGATTGCGTGGAGAAAGACTTCGATATAGCCGCGCCTTTGATAATTTCATTGATAATAGATGTGAAAAATCAGTCTCCTACATCAGAATCGCCATCTCCGATGGCATAAAGTATGTGAAAAGCGATTCCAAGGAGTGCAGTTCCTATTAGATCACCTGCAGCAGTTAAGTATGGAATCGCTGAACTATCAGGGTCCATACCTCTTGTCCACATCCAAACGACCATTAGTTGAGCAATGTACAATAATAAAACTACCTAAAATGATATTATTTATATTTATATCTGATTTAATATTAAATTAATTAAATGTGAATAACTTATCTATATACCTGTAATAATGCAACCGTTAAGTACGCGACAATAAATATAGGTGTAAAAGATGTATGGCCAGCTTGTAAATAACTTATGGTATAACTAAATATCAAATGGCCAGGTATAACCATCATTAATAGAACTCTAGCGGTCCTAGCATGTCCTCCTATCAATAAGAATGCGCGTTAAATGGTTAATAAATAAATTAATAGTAATTTACATATATTATCTTTGATACCTTTAGCAAAAAACGCATGAAATGGACTTATACAAATGGTAGGCGCTACTTGGCTGCCAGCTCGAAAATCTTTATGTAACGACGTAGAAATTCTACTAGCTTGGACGGCAACAAGGTTCCCTCCGACTCCATTTATAACTAATTGAAAGACAGCTATTCCTTTATAACTGGATATCGTGTAATCTAATATCAGACCACCTAAGCTGAAATTGTTATGATTTCTAAATTTTCTTATGGATAAATATTGATTGATAAGGAACGACAAATATACCTGCTAATAAGCATAGCAGATATCACAGGTGTCCAACCATAATCCAATACTTCTTTAGTAAATGGATTTTTTGCTGCGACATAACCCCAAATAGGCGTTGCCACAATGCAGAAGAATATTAAAGTTGGTGCTATCCATGGAGCATTATCTGAGATGATAATTTATATTAGGTTTCAATTAAGTGTTAGAATTTTTAGTTAATTGTTAATTAGTATCAATTAGTAACAAATAATGTGAACTGAAGCATTGAGATTTGTTTACCTATCGAATGATACAAGATAGAAGCGATCCATGAGAGGAGAGCTAGAGTGGTTAGATCTCCTAAAGAAGCTGCAATTGGTGTAGCCACATTATCAGGATTAATGTTCATGTGTCTTGAGAATAATATTACTGCGACCATTACAAGTCCCAAAAAGAAGCTCGCTACAGAAGCAGTAACCAAGGCACTAGCGCATAATAAAAGTCCATGATGCATATCAAAATGCGCTTCTGGTACCCAACCAAGTACAACAGCAGCCAATGACGCCAAAAGGCCTACCACCATGGCTTGACATTGTATCAAAGCCAAATTTCCAACGATCAATGTCCATTGTTGTTTTTTTGTATCCATATGACCTAAATTGGCCTGAGTTGACAAGCGAGAAGCCAATGTCATCTCCAAATTTCCTTTCAAACCTAACAATGCTGGAACTAATATATAAACTTCGGAAACAATTTGATAAACGGGCCAGTGCTGTAAGATAAAATATTATAATTATGATATTAGCCTATATTAATATCAATTATCTTACTTTATTTACATACTTGAACAACATCTAATAAAAGGCTAGCCGCGACCATACCAAAACCAGCAAGTAGGAATGGTATAAACATTTGAATGGATATGGACCAAACATTGTCATCCTCTGTTGCAACTTGAACTTTCTGAGTGGTTAACTTTTTTATATGATTATTAACAGATTCATTCTTAATAGAAGATCTTATTAATCTTTGCTTATCGCTTTCATCGCTCTCATCGTCAGAATTAATCTCCAATTCCATGGCGACATCGACAATGTCAGAACCAAGTAATTCTTCGCTACCAAGGCCAACCATTTTTTCGAATCCAAAATTTCCTTCTATGCTTTTACGGCGAACGTTGTTTTTTCGTATATCTCGTTTTCGAAGCTCGACATGACTCATTCTCGCTTCTTTCCTTTTCGAAAATTAACGAGTACTAAAACAAACAAACAAACAATCGATAAATCGGTAAATAAAATCGATCCTCGAATAAAATTATTTGACATGCTTGGGGGATTTTTTTTCCACTCCACGTCAAAAAAACAATCAACTCTAATAATAGATATATTATACTGCAATATTACTTGCAAAAATGAGATGACACGAATTGAACCACATAATTATGTTAACAAACAAAAACGAGAGAAAAAATAACACTATTGCAAAGAATCACACTCCCGTATTTAGCACTTAAAAAATATTTTATCAAATTAATTAAATTATGTACGTTGTGATTAGTTTGGTGTAAGATGAGCGAGATAACAATGGCAATCATCGGTTGCTTTATCTATTGAGGACGATAGCGAAAATTCTTTAATAGTATACGCGTTACAGGCACATTCAAAGAATTTATCGTACTGTACTAAAATAAATTTAGAGAAGCACATTCGTTGCCAAAGTTTCCCGCCTTTTTATTTTTTCGCTAATCTAGGTTAATGCACTTTATTTCGAAAATAACTTTAACGTTTTCCAATGAAAATCTATTATCGGCTTAATTACTTTTTTTTTTATTTTATTTTATTTTTTTTTTTTTATTTTTTTCTTTTTTTTTATGTAATAAAAATACGATCGATTATGACGAAAAAATTATACGAGTGTATCCGTTTGAAATTACATTCCTAATCAAGAAAACAATCGACAATCAATTTCTATGCACGTACTGACGAGGTCATATTAACGATTATTTTAAGATAATTATTTTTAAAAGAACAATTGTCAAAGCGCCCAATTATTTGTCGACGATAAATTTTATCGCGTTATAAATTAGCGCGGATGTTATTTCTCATTTAATCTCTTCATATAAATTAGTTTTGTTATTACAATTGGTCTCTCTAAAAACGTTGGATGGCGAGATGTTGATCGAATCGATCGAAAACAAACATAAATCGTAATAAGAAAAACACTCGTACTTGGCTGTCGTTGGAGAACAATAATAAAAACATAATAAACAATAATTAAAAAAAAAAAAAAAAAAAAAAAAAAAAAAAGAAATATAAAAAGACGATAATTATTATCATCGAGCACTCGTCCTGATATTGAAATACACCGGGTTATCTCAAATTCATGTATATGTGTCAAATTCTTCTTCTAATCGAATAAAATGACACGTAAAAAAGAGAAAGAAAAAACAACAAATAAAAAACAATATATCACAGATGCGCACAAATTAAATGTAAACTTTGCGATAAATATGCGCTATTCGCAAAAATATTTTTCTAGACGATGCAAAAAATAACACTAGTTATTGGTGAGAAAATGAATTTATGTAATTAGAGGTTAAACGTATCAATTATTATAAACAAAATATGGAATTAATTTTTTTAAATAGGTTCAATTATAATTTTGGCATTCATCGTATATCCTTTGAAATAAAAATTAGTCATTTTAATGAGAGAATAATGTAAGCCACGTAATCAAGTTATTCATTTACAGAGAGCAACATAACCTCAAAACTTAAAAGACCGACATACCTCGAACAAGCGATCAGATCTTTTAAGCTCTTGGCGCTTCTCCATCGGTCGTCGAGCATGGGGCTATGGTTCTGACACGAAGAGGCGAAAAAAAAAGGGCTCCTTTGGAGAGGGAGAAAATGGCGGGTCCTTCCCTATCTATTTCTATCTTTATCTCTCTGTCTCTCTATTTCTCTCTCTCTCTTCCTCTTCACTATTTATGTCTCGTATTCGTGGCAATCGAAGAAGCAACGTCAATAATGATCGTTGTCGAATGGAGACGTTAACAGAGACTCACGCCGGCTTGACGACTTCTCACTGACACGCTCAATGACGCTTTTTCGATCGCATCCTTTCGCATCATCTATGTATATATATGGATATATATACATACGTGTATATATATATATATATACACACATATTATCTATATACATACCGATTTCCTCGTACTATTTACGCATTCAGTACGTCGCACAAATTCATTTATAATCTATCCTAAATTACCTTCTAATTAGACTTTTAAAATAAAATTGATTTGAAAGTTTTTACCAACAGGGATCATTGTACGGTTTTAATATTCTCTACCTTACCGACGATGAAAGGATCGTTACGTTACCGACCTAATTGCGTTAATAGTTTGAAGAAAATAATTCTAGATGCCGCCTTCTTCAGCGCGGTCTTTACGTCATTATTTAAAAACAAAAACTTAATGTCGATTAAGCGTGGTTTTATTTTTTTTTCCCTTTCTCTTTTTTATATTTTCTTTAATAAAAATTTCATTATCGACATAGATTACTCTTCTTATTGAAAGATATTAATTAAGTTTGAAGTTATATTTTCTGTATAGAAACATCATAACCACTTATTAATAACAAAATGTTGAATAGTTTGTTAAACAAATCTGTCCACTTTTGAAATCGCACAGCATTCATATATATATATATATATATATATATATATATATATATATATACACTATCTTTATCTTTCTCTCATTAATCCAGTTCTCTGAAAGCTCTTGGATTCGTATCGACGTGATACTCAGAGAATTTTGACCCCGACTTGAAACTGACCAGAGAGTTAGAGGATTTTCAACAGAAAAGTAAAGAAAATCAAACGAGATAAAGATAGAGAAAGAAAGGGAGAGAGAGAGAGAGAGAAAAGGGTGGAAAGCTCAACCAACTCGATCACACGGTTGTTAAGTCTGTGTTCGTTTCTTCGCGATGGAATTCGCGGTATTCCATTACCGTTTCTCTAACCACCCTTCTACAATACAGAAACTTACAAGCGAGACGAACTGCAATAATTCGAAATCATCCCGATGGTTTCTCGCTTCGTTGAATATGATATAACCGAATAATATAAATAATTATTCTATTTATTCATAGCCTTTAATATGACTAAGTGATGTTACTTCATAAAAATTTTATAATCCACGTCTATTATACATATTAATTTATAAACTTCACTTTTCTTTATTTTTTATTTTTTATTTTTTTTTTTTGTTTAATTATCCTGCGAATTTTACACATTAAAATTATGAAATGTAATAAACTAATTATCCTGACGTTTCTCTCATGCGTCGTGCTAGTAACAGAGCTTTCTCACTAGTTTCAAATTAATTATTATTCCTCTCTCTTTTCTCACTAATTTTTTTTCTCTCTTTCTCTCATTGTGACTTTCGGTCGTTGCAGTATACATTACGAATGCATCAAAGAAAGAAAGCAAAAAAAAAGATACAAAATAACCCTCCCCCCCACCAAAAAAAAAAGAAAAACAAAGAAAGAAAGAATGAAAGAAAGGAAGAAAGTGAGAGAAAAGACCTGTACGAGTCGTGAAACACATTTATTTTATTATGTGGCCGGAAAAATTGTGAATGGAAATTACATACGCTTTCTAACATTGTACAATATATTATATATGTATATACATAAATACATACACATATATATATATATATATATGTATATATATATACATATATAAATACATATACATATACATGTGTTTTCCGTTCATTTTTCTTTGTTTGTCTTAATTTGTATTAATTAACTAAACTCGAATCATAAAATACATAGAATCAAATGAAATAAATGCAATTAATATATAGAACAATTGATTTTCATCCCAACACGATTTGCATCGTCGTTGGCACTTGATCGTTGAAAAGAGAGAGAAGAGAGAGAGAGAGAGAGAGAGAGAGAGAGAGAGAGAGAGAGAGAGAGAGAGAGAGAGAGAGAGAGAGAGTGTTTTCAATGCGATAAATGCGATATATTCCACGAATTCATCAATTATTATTCGCAATCATAATCATAATTGATCGACACCGAACGATTAACGAACTAATTGCGAAATAAATCGAATATTTTCTGAATGATATAACCATATGGTAATATTATTCGAAATATACTTTATTCAATATTCGAGAGAGAGAGAAATAGGTAGAAAGAGTAAATGTCAAGCATGATTATTATTATTATTATTATTATTATTATTATTATTATTAATGATTTATTACCCGACGAACAGACATCTCTGAAAAATTTTTTTCTTTTTATTTATATAATATATGGAGTATGAATTATTAATTCAAAGAAGATATATGATTATCATTCAACGCTCTTTTACGCAATAACACGTGGATACAGATGAACCAAAACTAATACCCATACTTTTTGGATTTTTATAAAAGTTATGCTATGATGATATCATCTTATCTCACGTTAATGTCACTTCGAGATAATACCGATTCATACAACGAAGAACTTCTTTTCCTCTCCACTCTTTTTCTTCTTCTTCTTTTTTCTTTTTTGTTTTTATTTTCTTACTATTCCTTTTTACTTTTCCACGTCGTTAAAATTTTCTCGTGATTTCTTGATCATCTCGACAACACCGATTAGAACGTTCAAGAGTGGAAGGGAGGAGGAGAAGAAAGAGAATTCTTATATGTATTATATATATATATATATATATATATATATATATATATATATATATATATATATATATATAGAAAAAGAGAGAAAAAGAGAGAGAAAGAGAGATCGTAACGTTGACTTCGATGAAAATAAATAAAAAGGAAATGTCGAGAGATTATGCGAGAATACGTAGCTCTTTTTTTTTTTTTTTTTTTTTTATTAAAAAAGGAACAAGCAACATATGGGAGAATAAGAGATAAAAGGAGCAAAGAATGGAAGAGATAAAAGGAGGGTAAAGAGGAGGTGAAGATGTAGAGGCTTTACCGATAAGAATAAGAAAAGAATAGAAGAATGAATGTTAACTTCTACCGAATGTTCCTCATCCTCCTACTTCATCTTCTTCTTCTTCTTTTTCATATTCTTCTTATTCTCATTTTCATCTTCGTTTCGAATAAGAAGAAATACTGTACGTTGGAGAGGAGCACGTGCAAGAGCTTCTAATTAGCGACAATCCGATTAAAAGCAATTGGATAAAATAGCGGTCGCTGACTAGTCGATCGCGAACTAGAATAAGGACAAAAGCTGATTAGAAATGATTAATAAATGGAGCCATACGAATTCTCTTTGCGAATCTCTCTCTCTTTCTCTCTGCCTTTATCTCTCCCTTTTGCTCCATTTCTAAATGCATTTGAAAATTTTTATTCTCGCACGTGTTTGTTCTTTATCATTAATCTTATCACAAAAGGAACGTTCAAATAGCGTTTCTTTTCAAGTATCTCGATGAAAGAGAAAGCACGAAAAGTTTTATCAAGATTTTTGATTCGTATTGTTTATAATTTATGACTTTAAGGAAACTCTAATTTTTATATACTCGCGCGTATATATCGTGTATATAATAATATGTGTGTTATATGTGCGTCCGTGTCTCCGTGCGTCTACAATATGAGAAAAAGATAGAGACAGACAGACAATAATTTCTATCATCAGTATCATCCGGAGTAATCGGAGGAACTGGTCTTGTGAGGAAAACATTGAAGGATTTAATTAAATTGGAATTATTTCGTTGGTCATCATCATGGACGTAAGAAGCACTATCCGATTTTCTTATCATTGTAGACATACTTGTATGTATTATACATATATTTAAAAATAATTAGAGTCTTTTTCTTCTCGTTGGATAAGAAGAAAAAAGAATCACTTGATAGTAATTTCATTACTGGTATAATATATTTTGCCATTTCTATAACGTTTAAAAAAGGAGACAGAGATAGATAAATAAATAGACAGATATATAAGATAGGCAAGTAGATATATATATATATATATATATATATATATATATATTATTTATATCATATCTATAATATTAATATCTATATCTACAATATCTATAAATATTAATATATTGATATATTGTATAATAAAAAATAAGGTATATATATATATATATCTATATATATATATTATCGACCTTCGTATACATATATGCAGTCGATATCCGATATTTAACATTGAAAGATTGTGAAAACAGACCATAATACTAAACTTCGTTAAAATGTAAATACATGGATATGAAAATTTTCTTTTTATTTATCTATCTCTCTCTCTCTCTCTCTCTCTCTCTCTCTCTCTATATATATATATATATATATATATATATGGATATACGACTATAGAGATAAAAAGAAAGGAGTAAAGAAGCGTGTGAGAGGGAGAATAAGAACGAACGAAGTAGTGAATAAAATGGAAATCACCGTGGGTACAATTATAAATATCGATCTGTGTAGTGAGTGAGTGAGTGAGTGAGTGAGTGAGTGAGTGAGTGAGAGAGAGAGAGAGAGAGAGAGAGAAAGAGGAAGGAAACTCTCGCGTGTTCTTTTCGAGCGCGTGCGCGCAAGTGCAAAGGAGACACGTCGGCCGTGAGTGAAAAGCTAGGAATGACGAAGGAGGGAAAGAGGTAAAGAGAGAAGGAAGTGGAGGACAAGGAGGAGGAGGAGTTGGAGAGAAGGAGAAGCAGATGAGTTAGAGGGAGAAAGGGTGAGAGGGAGTGGAAAAGGGGGTGGGAGGGAGGGAGGGAGGGAGGGAGAGTTTCTCTCGAGCAGCACAGGACGTCGTTGATGCTCGAGACGATTTCACGTGTGTAAAACGGTAGGCTCTTTCGATCGATCCAACATTAACGTCAACGTCAACGTCAACGTCAACGTAAAACACGGACATATAAGACGAAGAAGAAAAAGAGAAGGAAGGAAGGAAGGAAGGAAGAAGAAAAAGAAGAACGTGATTTTTGGTGCGAGTGAGTGAGAGTGCGAGAGAGAGAAAGAGGGGGGAAGGGGGAGGGAGACAGGGAGGGAATGAGAGAGAGAGAGAATCATCCTTGAAAGAAACATGACTGGCACGACTGATCCCTTGGTGAGTGTCATTTCCATTTAAAATCAGCGCTATTTTTGAAACGACTTGACAATAACCCAGCCCTATTTTGTTGGAAAGAAAGAGATAGATTGTATAAAGGGGTTGTAATTGTTAGCGCTACGCGCGAACCCAAGATAAAGTACACGTGGTCGCACAGTTAAAAGGAATCATCAAGTATTTTTTCTTCCTACTTTGTTTTTTTTTTCTTTTCATTCTCTTTCTTTCTTTCTTTTTAATTCTTCTTCCTTTTTCTTTTTTATTTTTTTCTTCCCTATCTCCCTCTTTCTCCTTATCTCCTCCACCCTTACTCTCCATCACTCTCACTCGTTTTTCTCTTTTGGAGTTTGCTCGAGAGGTTATGTTTGGCGCGTGGTAGCACGAGACTTTCGAAGAGACAACGATGCCGCGAGGTCGAATCGAAAATGTGCGCAGGCGCATCAAATGTTCGCGCTTGCGCGTTAGAAATTTTCTTTCTTAATATCTCTCTCTCTCTCTCTCTCTCTCTCTCTCTGTCTCTCTCTATCTCTATCTCTACCTATTTTTCCTTAATCTATCTCTCTTTTTCTTTCTCTCTTTATATATATGTATATATATACAGCTTTTCTCGTCTTTCCTTTCCGAGAGAGAGACAGACACGGTCGATCGTTTCTATCTTCCGTGAATAGAAAAATTTATAATGGCGCATCCTCGACTATGACTTTTTATTCCTTCATTTTTGTTCTCTTCTTTTTATTTTTGGCGTGGCTTTCTTCCACTAAATTTAACTGTTTTTTCTTCATTCCGTGGCTTCAATAGCACTCTCAAATTCTTTTCGTTTACCCTTTCTCTCTCGAAAAGGCAAAAACCTCACGCGAATACGGTCACCCTAATTATAGAAGTCCCCTATTCGAATGAAGGGAGACTCTCTCTCTCTCTCTCTCACTCTATACATATATATATATATATATATATATATATATATATATATATATATATATATATAATCTCGATTTTACCCTTATAAAAATGTAATTTATTTTAAAGAGATATTACGGTGTGTCCCTGATGATGATACTGCTTCGATCGATAGATACTTCTTTTAAAAATAGATTTATTGCAAATAGGTTAAAGCTTATCACTCTATTTCTCTCTCTCTCTCTCTCTCTCTTTTTTTCTCTCTTCATCCTATACTTTTTAATTAAAAATTTATATTTTTCATAATACCATCATCACAGTTAATATATTAATTAAACGATAGTATTAATAAATCCATTCTCTCTATTTTATCTAACATTTTCAAATTTATATTTATAAAATTTTACATTGATATTATTAATAACATTATCTTAATTATTTTATTATTTATTTGACGTATATATAAAATTAATTGAAAAATATGTATGTATATTATATATATATTTCTTTTTTTTCATCTTCGTAATATCGATAAGAAATATTTCTCATTTTACTTTAAAAAATCATCATTGGGGCATCATTAATATTCGAGAAAAAAGAGAGAACTAATGTTTAGAGTAATCTTTGAGAGCGGGATGTGATTTATCGTCGATCGATTGTTCATCCCTTACGCGCCCTTTCCCGTCCTCCCTCATCCCTCGTCAGAGAAGGACCTCCACCCTTATCTAAAAGCCTCGACAGTTATAAGGTTTCATCGAACAGCAGCAGCTTCGTTGTGTTACGTGCTGCAAGAAATTGCTGTTCCCTTCGAAAGTACGCGTTACCTTAAAGTGCCTCTAATGCGATCTAGTTTATCACTTGTGACGTGGAAAAGTCTGTTATCCTTCAATTTTTATTTCGCCTTTCCACCAACGAGTTCCTCATCCCGACGCGCTCCGTCCTTGGTAAAAATATCATCTCTCCTTTTTTTTTCTTTTTCTTTTTCGTTTCATGCCAATTTTTTTTTTTTCGAAAGACACTCGAAAAACAATGACTTTTCGTAAGATTAATTTTTCAAACTATGGAAAATATAATAAACACATCGGTCTATACGTGGAATATATAATATCATGAGAATCGTGTGAAAGGAGCTATGCTTTTACAAAACCAGTAAGAACGGTATCGCGTTGTTCATATATTTTACAGTTTCTCCTAGCACGTATCCTTTTTTCCTTCCTTCCTCCCCCTCTCTCTTAGCTTTACGTCTCAGTGGTTTTCAAATTTATTCTTTTAAGAAACTGCATGCATGTATACGTGGGCGCGCCTTCGTCTTTACGGGATAACAACATTTCTTCTATCTACTTACGTGTTTTTCCATCAAGTTATTTTCTTCGTGCTTACATAGACTTCATTGTAAAACAATAAAAATGTGCTTTTACTATCATCTTCTCATGTATATGCTTGCAAAACACTTTTCTTTTTATTCTCTTCTTTTTTATTATATAGGTATATATATTTAATGTACTATATTTTTATATATATAATAAAAATATAGTATATATAAGATAGGCCAATAATTTTTATCATCGAAATTATAAGAATCACAAATAGTGTAGATTATTTTATAAATATAAATTTTGTTAAATAAATTCTCTTTTCTGGGGATATGATGATGATAATTATTGGACCACCCTGTATATAATATGTCGGATAACGATAATAATCGATTAAACGATACAAATCTGACAGATTCGCTTTTTTTTTTAATCTAAACAAAAAAAGATATGATATAACAATTTGAGATGCATTACTTATATAAAGAGATGCATTAAAATATAAATATTTTTTTCTTTTTTTTCTTGTTGTATTTTTTATCTGTATATATATATATATATATATTATGTATATATATATATACACACTCTCACGAAAAAAAATGTATTTTCCTGCACGAATGGTGCACATTGTACTTTCTTTATCGTTGTACTTCGTTATTTTCATAGAGTTTACGCGCAAGCGAGTGCACGTAAACGTGATTGAGATGATCGAAGAGAGTTTGTTTATGACGATAAGAAAAAAATGCGGGAAAGAGAGAAGCATTTTACCAGCTCGTAGATTAGATTAAAGATACGTCATCGATATTTCCTCTAAGACCTCTTCTCTTTTTTTTTTTTTCTTCTTTCTTTCTTTCTTTCCTTCTCTTTTTTGAAACCTTTCGTTTCTTTTTATTTTTTTTTCTTTTTTTTTCATTTCTCTCTTTTCTCAGATCGACCTACCCAAAGAAGCTCCAAAAGGTGAAACATCGCAGCATACAAGCATTGAAAAGCCCAATCTATCGAAGAGAACACGCTGGAGACAATGGCTAGCATCGATCTCAGGTTTGGTTATAAGTTTCCTTTTTTTTCACTTTTTCTTTCTGAAATACAAAAAAGAAAAAAGAAAAAAATATACATACAACAAATTAGAGAAGAAAAAATCTCTAGAAAACGAGGCATTTAAATGGAATTATAATTAACAACGATGTTTCGAAAATTAGAATATAGCGAATTCCTTATTAAATAAATAAATTCAGAAAATGGATTTGGATGGATTTTATGAATTAGAATAATTTTTTTCTTAGAATAAGAAAAGTGTTCTGAATTTTTTTTCTCTTCTTTTTCTCCTTTGAGAGGGGAAAATGAATGTGCTACGTTAAACTATGTGAAGAATGAAAAAAATGGAGAATAATTTTATTATTTATTTCAAAGATATTTACATGGTACACATTTAAAACAAATGGATCTTTTGAAAATATAAAAATATATATATATATATATTTTTATTTGATTCTTCATTTAACGCGGTAATTGTTTTTTACGTCCATTAAAAAATTCAGAGCACACTTTTCCCTCGATCTAAAAGAGGTCATTAAATTTGAAAAACCTTCTGAATATTTCTGTGACTGACTCAGCAGATTCCATCTGTACAAGTTTTTATCAAGATAATTTAGTCGGGCAACGCTAATGCTCGAATGTTAACAGCCTTCATTTAAACGTCTCGCGATCCACACAAGTACAATATGACATACGCGTCTAACGGAGTGTCACGCATGGTTTTCACGCATGACGTAAACAAGAATTAGATATACGTATAAAAGTGGAAAAATCCTAATGGGAAACGATGAAAATTCGTGATAATTACAGCGACACTATCGATGGTAGCAGTTGGAACGGTTTATGGTTGGACAACGACGAGTCTTTCGAAGTTGATGTCAAAGGACAGCGATGCACCTATGAGGATAACCGAAGACGAATCATCTTGGATCGTATCGTTGACCGTCATTGGTTCGATGATCGGTCCATTTTTGGGTGCCTATCTGGCTGATAGATACGGCCGAAAGAGATGTCTATTGTTATCTAGCGGATTTTACATCGCCGGCTGGACCATTGTATTTTTTGCAACATCGGTTTCGGCTCTGTACGCTGCCAGAGTTATTTTGGGTATTGGCGTTGGGGTTTCTTACACGACCAATCCAATGTACGTGTCCGAAGTGGCCGATGTAAACATTCGTGGAGCTCTAGGAACATTAATAGCGGTTAACGTCTTCACCGGGTCACTCCTGACCTGTAGCATTGGTCCATGGATCTCTTATCGTACATTGGTCGTCGTACTATTAACAATCCCACTTTTATTCATCCTCACATTCATCTGGTTCCCCGAGAGTCCACACTTTTTAGCTGCTAGAGGTCGCAAAGCCGAAGCTTCGCGATCGTTGGCCTTTTTTAAAGGTATAAGAGATCGCGACGAGGCAAGAAGAGAATTGGAATTAGCTTTGCAAGCTGGCTCGAACGAAGACTCGAGGGATAACAAGATGGTAGGAGACGATCGAATTAACAAAGTTGTCTCTTCTTCCATCTCCTCGGGTGTAACCAACGGTAAAGAAGAAAATGGTCTGAAGACAGTCCTGAATAAAGTTAAACTAATCCTCTTGCCAACAAATAGTCGAGCTCTCTGTATAATCCTTGGTTTGATAGCGGCTCAACAACTAAGCGGTAACTTCAGTACGATACAATATTTAGAAGTATTATTCAATCGTGCCTCGGTAGGCATTGATTCTAACATTGCAACTATATTGGTATTAGCCGTTGGTTTGGTATCAGGCGCGTGTTCAACTGCAACCGTCGAAGGTGCAGGAAGACGACCATTACTTATATTTTCAACATTAGGCTCATCGATCACTTTAGCCATTTTAGCGATATACCTGATGTTGGATGCTAAAAAATTCAACGTATCGTCCGCTAATTTTCTTCCTGTCGTTGTGGTTATACTCTTTCAAGTAGCATTTCAAATAGGATTGGGTACTTTACCTAATGCATTGATCGGTGAACTTTTCCCAACGGAAGTTAAGGGAATAGCAGGTGCCATTGTTACTGTGTTCGACGGTGTCCTTGGTTTTGCAGTGTCTAAACTTTATCAAGTGATCGGCGACATACTCGGTGCTTACGCAGTTTATTATTTCTTTTCTGCTTCCTGCTTGTTAGCATTCTTTATGGTGACATTTTTATTACCTGAAACCAAAGGTAGAACCTTCCGTGAGATTCAACGATTATTGGCTGGCAATACGAGAAAGATGTCATCGTCACGTCGTTTCGATGATTTAGAGGAAGGTAAAGCGTGACGGAAGGATCAGCACCGTGGCCATATCTCGTCCCGGTGCGTTCTCAAGCACTTTATAATGATATCGATTATCTTAATAACGATCGATTTCTCCTTTCTTCATGATCATTATTATTTACTACCCACGTATTCGTTCACAAATAAAATTATCTTTGCCAAAAACTATCCGTCTAGTTTTTAATCTATATTACGATTGCAAATGGTGATCGACTGTTATTTATGTATGTATATATATATATATATATATATATATATATATATATATATATATATACACACATAATTATAATGTAAAGTGTAATATAAGAACTGTCAAATGCAATTCGAAAAACTATGTTCATATTGCAGAAAGAGAATTTACTCTGTATAGTCTCGATATAGTGATAATGATCAGGAAATAATCTCTCTCTCTCTCTCTCTCTCTCTCTCTCTCTCTCTCTCTCTCTTTCTCTCTTTCTCTCACTCTTAAACGTTGAAACCTAGTATAACGAAATAGCGAAAAACGGAAATTGCCTGTGCGAGGTAGAGAAAGTTTAATTAAATTGTGTCATCTAGGTCGAAGGAAGTGGATATATGAGTTAGAAAGGATAGGTAACTTGGTTCTTTGACTTGTTCCAATGATCGTCGTTAACCGGAAGTCAAGACATCGAAGAAGACGCTTTATCGTACTACGTACCTACTACTTCCTTTTCCTCTTCAGAAATCGCATCGTTCTTGGTTCGTACGTTTACAAGCGTATATTAAGTTACCTTTGCTAGAGTTCGGTTATTAATAAACGGGACACATCGTTGCACACTAACAACATGTAATTTGTGATTTCAAAGGATAATGAAATCGAATGTATGTATATGTGCATACAATATATACGTAAGTAAGTACATATTCATCGCTTCCCATCTAAAATAATAGTGGCTTTCCTATCGAGTTACCGCTTGTTAATAATACACTGTTAATAATATCCAACGTATATATATATATATATATATATATATATATATATATATATATATATATACATTTATCGACGACATTTTGAAACGTTGAATAATAAAAGAACATGATTTTACGTTCGCAAGATTAAACGATATTTTAACTAATTTCTCAAAAATTTTCTACTAAATAAATGTTACAAATTTCATTTCCAACGAATATATCTATGTCTCTCTCTTTCTACATATATATATATATAGATATATAGTTACCCACTCGAGATCAAAAGAAATGGTCCGATATCGATCGGATTATGCGATGGTATTAGGTATTTAAAATCCACGGTAACGAGATTCACTGCAACGTCGATTTAAGGATTGGATGTACAATCTCGTGCAAAAGTTCCTTCTTCCAGAAATTATATAAAATAACATTGTCTATCTATCCTTTTCTTCTTCTTTTTTTTTTTTTTTCTTTTTTTTTCTTTTTTAATACAAACATTTTTATATACATTTAACTATCCCTACTGATCTTATAAAAATAGTTACAATAATTATATTAAAAAATCATGTCGAGAAATTATTTTCAATATTAATACTAATAACAGACATGAGAGGACTCGACAAATATATATATATATATATATATATATATATATATATATATATATACATATTGAATGTTGTTATGAAACTAATTCAGTGAACTGGTAGAAATGAAAGAACGATATAAAAATAAAAGGGTAGCTTTTCTGAGCCTTTAAATGAGCAAAAAAAAGCGAAAGAGAGGGAGAGAGAGAGTGAGAGAGAGAGAGAGAGAGAGAGAGAGAGAGAGAGAGAGGACGATTACTTCGAACGACGATATGCATTTGGAACGCTCTCACTTTAATTGCAATAAGAGGAAAACGTTGAAGGAACTTTCGTAGGGCGATGTACACCTAGGATGGTAAAAGCAGCGGAAAAATGTTGAAAGTTGCAACGGTGGCGGATAAGAGGCTTACTGTATTCGATCCGGAAAAGGGATTACGTATTTAAAATTGGAATGACTCGCACGATTACCAAAGGAAGAGACGGCTACCATTTCCTCGTTATTTTCCATTAAACGTTTCTCTCTTTATTAGAGACGATAGAAAATTACGTTTCTTTGTAAAAATTGAACGAACATATGCAAAACGCCAGCAACTACCACGATCCACCAACCACCAAACCCCAACCAGTCAACCAACGAACCAGTCTCAAATCCTGACGCAAATTTTCACCCCCTTAATTTTATCCCCCTTTGCATTTAATTTATCTTCGTACAAAGTGGATTTTTCCCTTAGCACTGAGCAATTTTCCTCTACCGGTTGACTACTAGGTATGTACTCGTAATAAACGTCATGTGAATATATATATATACATATATATATATATATATATTTTCTGTAAACGTTTGCAAAAAATATTCTATCGACCCTTATATATAAAAACCCTTCTTCTATTTCTTTTTTCTTTCTTTTCTTCTCTCCTTTTTGTTTTTCTCTTTTTTTCTGCTTCTTTATCTCACTCGCTCTTCTGTGTCGTTTACTTTCTTTCATAAAGACAATCGACTTATTCAATGAAAAATAAAGGAAAAAAATTAATAAATAAAACGAATAAAGGAAATGAGATGAAAAGGATTTAAAATGAACAAAAAAATAAATGAAGAAAAATAATATATATATATATATATATATATATATATATATATATATATATATATATATACAGAGAGGGAGAGAGAGAGAGAGAGAGAGAGAGAAATAATAAAAGATGAATCGTCGGCAGAGAAATATCTACTTCAAGAAAAATAATAACAAAAAAAAAAAGAAAAAACAAAACAAAACAAACAAGAAAAGAAAAGAAAAAAAGGGGAGAAGAATAAAGAAGAAGAGAGAAAAAAAGGGGCTAAAAAAGAAGAGAGATTTACAAGTTCCTGCTCTCCCACGAGTATTTTTTCTTTTTCCCTTTCCCTTTTTTTTCTCCCTCTTTTTTTTTTAAGATGGCGAAGAAATAAAAAGTGGTCGTTTATCTCCCCAGCAAGGATCAAGGGTGAAGAGGATAAAGGGGGAGGAAGGGTGTGCTGATGGTCTCGTTTTACGGCGTCCCACGAACGTTAATTCAGCTAGTCCTAATCCAAATCGCATCTCTACGAGCCAATCGCCTTCGTAAATTTTAAATTCCCCTCGGAGAACAATTTCCTTTTATTTTGTTCTTTTTATTTTTTTTTCCTCTTCTTTTTTTCCTTTTTTATTTTTTTTTATTCCTTTTTTATTGTATTATTTCGCGAGAATGTCTTATCGGCGAACGTTTATTATTCTTACTTTTATACCAATATATCTACATTCATACACACAAACGCATACATTACGTATATCGGTAGGAAAGTAAATAGTTAGAAATAAGTCAGCACGAATAATAAATTATCTTTGTCAATATCGTCTAATTTAAAAATGTTTGTTCATTTATCATTAAAAATTTTAATGCACACAAAGACAGAGAGAGAGAGAAATGCTTAAATACAGGGTACGTCAAAAGTTTTTAGATGATTTTAAGAATTAGTTAATATTTTTCAGAGATTTTTTAAACTTTCTTCTTTCTTTTTTCCTTTAATTACAAACACAGTTCCTAAACTTGTCGTTTTACAATCTGAAGAGAAAAAAAAAAAACAAAAAAAAAAAAAAAAAAAAGATTGGAACATTTGATCTAAGAAATAACTTTTAATGTAGAAAGATTAATAAAGATAGAAATAAAATAGCAAAATTATACATAGTTCTTATCGGAAATTAAAGGTAATCACAAAAAAAAAGTATGTTCAAAGATAGTAATCGTAAAAATGTTATTTTTTTTCCTTTTCCTTTTTTTTTTTCTGGAATCGATTCTAGCGAATATCTTGGCACGTATCAACGATCAAGAGACTTAATACATATATACATACATATATACATATATATACACGGTTGGTAAACGGGTGAATTTCAGAATCTCCTCTCTTTCTCTCCCTCCCTCTCTCTCTCTCTCTCTTTAAAGGGTTAAAAATAATTTTAATATCATACCCGGAACGTGTGGGTAGAAGAGCGTTTAACGCAAATAAGCAAGCCAAGCAAGAAAGCAAGCAAGCAAGCAAGCAAGCAAGCAAGCAAGCTCATGCACAGGCTGGGGTCGTCGCTTTATTCAAATTATTTTGCAAACCGAATATTGTTCCCGAAAGGCAACGACACGATTACAGGAAGTTAACGTTTCGTGCCACCGAAACAGCGTGACTCCCTTTTCTCTACAACGTGACCTCGAATATGAATACACTTCTAGAATCATTTTTGTGGGTCATTCTATATACAGGGTGAGCTCTGTAAATCGATTCATTCGAAAATTTTTATCTCGACGATTGTTTTTCTTTCTTTCTCTCTCTCTTTTTTTTCTTTTTTTCTTATTTTTCTTTTTTTTTTTCAATGTGAAAATGTTCGAAATATTTGACTTTTCTTTTTTTTCTTTCTTTCTCCTATAACTTATTGATTCGATTATTATTATTATTATTATTATTATTTTTTTTTTGTTTTTCTTTTTTTTTTTTCAAAACCTGTTATTTTTCTCAAATAATTCATTATAAACGAATAGAGATGAAATATGAAAGTTTACGCTTTACTTTCTAAATGTAACGTAACAGATTGTTAAAATACTTTACACTTATACGATTATCTGTATCACGTTGTATATGCACAGGTATACCGATTCAAGTTTTGAATTTCTTTCTCATTTCACGACCAAAGCAAATACAGAGTGGCATTTTCTATCCCGATGCTTTTGAAATTTCAGTTTATGAAAGGAAGACAAGCAACATCCGGAAAAACTCATCCAGTATACATCTACCTTCTTGCTTTACCTATGTTTCAACGATTGTCTATCATGAAAATAAACTATGCCATTTCTCTCTTTCTCTTCCTATCGTTATCTTTCTATCCATCTCCCTTATATCCCCTTTTGATACAATTAATTACTAAGTTTGACAGGAATAAAGTAAAGGTTGTGTCTTCACAGTCGAGCAGATATATCATCGTATACACAAGTAAATAGATTCAGGCAAGGGCTCTTGAGTTTTCCCTCTTATGTCAAAAACAAGCGTGAACTTCCTTATGAGTTTTACGAATACTCTCACGAGCAGACGTTCCTTCGGGTTATGGCGAAGTGAAAATCTCGAAGGGTGTATAATGTAATCCTATTTACGCGAGGCGAGTCTACGAAACTCGAGATGGAAGGAATTTCGACTTGGCCCTGGAAAGAGAAAGAAAAAGAAAAGGAGAGAGAGAAAGAGAGAGAAAGAGAGAGAAAATTTAGCAAATTTAGCTCGGCGAAGAAAAAAGAAAAGTAAGAAGATAAAAAGAAGAAGAAGAAGAAGAAAAAAAATGCTCACGATCACGTTTGTAGAGTTTCGCTAATATTTTTTTCTTTTTTTTTTTCTTTTTCCTTTTCTTGCTTCCCCATTCTCTTTATTTTCTTTATTTCTTTCCTTTCATATTTCATGTTCCTTTATTGAAACAAATTTTATCTTTCAAACTAAACGAATGGTAGTGGAAAATATGAATAACCCTTTATAAATTGACGAACCGTGAAAGCCTCGTGAAAAAGTTCCTATGAACTCCGATCATGTCAGACTAGTTATATATGGATATACATGTAGATATATATTCGTCGTTATACGTGTGTGTGTTTATATATATATATATATAGAGAGAGAGAGAGAGAAAGAGAGACATAGATAAAGAGAAAGAGAGAAGGTAAATAACGACATGATCGAAACGCGTAATGCGATCGTCGAGGTAGAGCTTTTTAAAAATGAAACTTTACAAATTCGCAACGTTTTTAAAAACTGTCTAAGTGTCATAAATCGTACATTTTCAAAATGATTTCTGTCAAACGATACTATAAAACGACACATTTATTTTAGATAACATATTGCGCATAGATTAATTTCTTTTTCGATCTCTCATTTATTTGATGGACTTGAATTGACGTTAAAAAAATATTATACCTATAGGTATTGAAATGAAATGAAATGAAATGGAAGAAAATGAAATGAAATAAAATGAAATGAAATAAAAGAGAAAAAGAAAAAGTATGTAATGTTAAACGTTTTATCAAGGTATAGCAAAATGGTTACTTCGGCATATACTATTCTACAGCTATTGGCTCACCCTGTATATAAATCAATATATACGTAGACGAGATTATAGGTTAAAAGGCCCTTGCTAAAAGCAAAGTGCGCAAGCCACGCATCCATGATGCACCCTTTTCGAAAAATCAACTAACAGGATACTCTTTCGATATTAACCGGCTAGATATTTCCATGCTGATATTTCGCGTTCGTGCAACCATCAAAGATGGTAATTTCTTTTTTCTTTCCTTTCTTTATTCTTCTTTTTTTCTTTTTTGTTTTTTCTTCTTTATTTCCGACATAAGTATTTATTCTAACATTTTTTCCTTTTCTTCTTCTTCTTCTTCTTCTTTTTTTTTTTGTTGTTTTTTTTTTTAAGAGATAAACGTTCAATTATTTTAATTATTAACGAGTAAAAAAAGAGCAAAATGTTAAGGAAGAAAAACTTTCAGATATTCGACGTTGAATATTCCAATTAAAAGTTTAAAGAAGAAATACTGATAATCCTATTTTCATTATTATTGTTATTTTATTATTATCAATATTATTATTGTTATTATTAAAATTATTTCTTTTTGTAAAGAAAATCATTTCGCCGTTTCGTTGATAACGAAGAATGATAGATAATAATTCGATTTCGTTACCAAGATCGTTCGATATTTATAGCTTCTGACATGATATGGTTTTCCTCTTCGATGATATCACGGAACATTTCCTGGACGACGTTAGAAAATTGTTAGAGACGTGAACGAAGATATCCCGAAGGATTAAATTTTCTTCGAAAGTGTGTCTCTGCGTAATGTCTCTCCATTACGAGTAATTATATTACATTATAACAAAATTTGCATATTTAAAAATATTTCTTTATAAAAGAAAGGGAGAGAAAGAGAGAGAGAGAGAGAGAGAGAGAAAGAGAGAAGACAAAAAAAACAGGAAGAAATTGATTCCTCCACATCTCTTCTACAAATTTAATTTCTAATTTAATTAAATAATAAATATATGAATACGATTAATAATACTATAAATATACATAATATTTGATACAGAAGAAAAAGAAAATTTCTTCGCGAATTATATCTTAAATATTTAAGTGGAAGCCCCGTCGAGGATTACTCTTAGCCGACCTCAATTCAAAGTTTCGGCCACGTGGATAACTTAAGGTCTTCGTTAGAACGAGAATGCGTTCGCGAAGGTTAAGAAAGTTAGGAGGATTGAAACGTTATCATAGCCCCAACTTTATAAACTATAGATTATATAAAATACATAGCGCAATCATGAAACAAAAGGTTATAAAGTTATCACTGATCGAAATGATTTTAACTGTCTCTTCGTTCACGGGTAATATTTAGATTCTAATTTTACATTCGAACGTATGTACACCCTAGACGGATACATGTGCGTGCATGTGTGTTTGTGCTTGCGTGCGTGCGCGCGCGCCTGTGTGTGTGTGTATATATATATATATATATAAGTATATATAAAAGGATTTATTCTGGGCACGGAATGTAAGCGATAAGAGAGTAGATATATCCTTTAGCAGGGTTACACGTTTCTCTCGAATAACAGAGCACGTACTAAGTGTACTTAGATGTATAAAGAGAGAAAGAAAGAGAAAGGCGAGAAGGAGAGAAAGAGAAAGAAAAAGAGAAAACCTATTGCACTCTTGCGGCTTTAACAATGCGTTCAAAAACAGGGGAGCCTTTGTCGGCTTAGCAAATCTTCTTCTTCTTCTTCTTCTTCTTCCTCTGCTACTCTTCTCTTCCGCTTTTTCAAGGTAGCATTATTATCCAAGTAAGTATATAAGTTACTATCTCACATGGTCGAATCGATTGTTATAGAAATCTAGCTTATGACGATGATAAGGTCGACGAACCAGGTTTGATAATGTCAATGAGTGGAACTAACGCGGATATGAATTATTCGAGCGACGTAGGTACTTTCAACTATGAGCGAAAAAGAGACAGATGTATAGATAGATAAATAGATAGATAGGTAGATAGACAGAGAGAGAGAGAGAGAGAAAGAGACAGACAGAAAAAGAAAAAAAAGTTATAGTAAAAAGAGGGATGGGAATAGAGTGAATGGAGAAAAGGCGGATTTTCATCGTCCGTCGGGCATGCACTATGGCGGATTTCGTTTAACGCACGATGGCTTTACACGAGCTTACATAATGTACTCGGTGGCTCTATAGACGAAAGCCAGACTGCAGAGGGGGTTGATGCACGTTCCGTAAACCAATGTCCGTCGGGTATACGCAATGTGGATCATGTATATGCATGCATGGTCCCTTCTCCCTGTTACCCCTGTCTCCCCTCTCCTTTGCTGTGTACATGTGTACATAAAAAGAGAAAGAAAGGGAAATAGACGGAAAGGGAGAGGAAGGGAGGGAGGGAGGGAGGAAGAGAGAGAAAGAAAGAAGGCATCGTTAAAACGGTCCAGTGGTTGGCAACACTTTTCTCTCTCTGTATATTTCCACGTCCTTTCGTTCGGTGTTCCTACAACCAACCATCCATATCCGTCTTCTCTTCTCCCTTCGTCCATTTATTTATCTTTGTCTCGGTGTTTTTTTTATTCGAAGAAAGAGAAAAAGCAAGCAAGAGAGAGAGAGAGAGAAAAAGAAGAGAATCTCTTGGCCACTTTGCAAACCCTTTTCTCTGTCTTTTCCTTTCTGAATTTGTAGTAGACAGGGAAAGATAGAGTAGTAGCTAGCTTGCTCGCTTGCAAATAGAAAGGAAAAGTTCGATGGCTTAATCGCAAAGCTCTTCTTATAAATTTTGGCCATTTTAAAGAAGAAGAAGAGAGAGAAAGAACGAAAGAGCGAAAGAGAGAAAGAGAGAGAGAGAGAGAGAGAGAGAGAGAGAGAGAGAGAGAGCTTAAACGTTGGCAACTTTTAAACTCGTTTTCGCAAGCTGCTGCACTCTCTCTCTCTCTCTCTCTCTTTCATCCTTCTCTTTCCCCATTCTTCTCCTCCATCTCCTCCTTTTTCGAGCTTAATCGTTTTCAAAAGCGTTTTTACTCTTGGGAATTTACCTCTTTTAAATTTTACCAAGGTAACTCTGGTGGTGTAGTAAGCTACACGCATGGCTTTCTCGTTAAGCAACCCTTTACGCTGACGGTCTCGAGATCTCTCTCTTTCTCTCTCTCTCTCTCTCTCTCTCTCTCTCTCTCTCTCTCTCTCTCTCTCTCTCTCATAAAAAAACACACACACAAGCACCACTTTTTTTCCTTCTTCTTTACTTTCTTCTTCACTTCATTTTTTTTTTCTTTTTTTTTTCTTTTCTTTTCTTTATTCCTTTCCTCGATGTATCAGAAATAATTATGGCAAGACGAAACGTGACGATAATGATAACGATGATGATGACAACGACGACGACGACGACGACGACGACGACGAGAATTTAATGCGCTCGTCGACGGAAAGCGGGAAACAAACTTGGAATTTGAAATTTGAGTACGTCAACGAACGTCACCAACTCGTTCAGCTATCTCGATGGGATTAGAGACGGTCGACTAACGCGTTAAATACCGCTCAACCATCGTTTGCACGCGCCTTTCGCGTTGACAAATACTCCAAACACGAACATGCTTCTCTTTCTCTCTCTCTCTCTCTCTGTTTCTCTCTTTATCGCTTTAGACCGATCACGTTCGATTTTCCGACGTGGAAAATGTCTATCAACGCATATAGGGTGTCTCTATGGTGTAATCGATCCTAATTAAGCATCAAAATGCGTAATTATCGATAAATTTGAAAAGAAAAAGAGAAAAAAGAAAAAGAAAAGATCTGAATAAAATCACAAAATCATAATCATACGAATATTTCGTTTACGCGTTATAATCAAACAAAAAAAATACCTTTCACTTCGAAAGGTATTATCTTTCATTATCTCGACGGATGGATTAAAACGAGACACCCTGTATATCGTAAGTCTTTTCGAATTCATAGTAGAGTAGAGTAGGGGAAGTGTAAAATTAGCTTCGGGAGGAAGCGCGTCGCGTCGCTCGATTTCATTTTTTTTTTCTTTTTTTTTTTTTCTTTTTTCTTTTTCTTTTTTTTTCTTCCATTTATAAAGCTTACGCGAGAGAGAAAAGTGGAAAAAGGATATAACATTCTCGTTCGTATTTCAATCGAGACGAATAGTAGTAGTAATATCACTAGTAGTAGTACTAGTATAGTAGTATAGTAGTAGTGGTAGTAGTAGTAGTGTTGTAATAGTAGTAGTAGCAATAGTAGTGGTAGTACGTGTTGCTGAAGAAAGAAAAAAAAGGAGGAGAGGGGGGGGGGAAGAAAAAAGAAGAAGGAGAAAAGATTCAGCCGGATCTTTCTCCTCTATCTCTACTTTACTCTACTCGTAGGGAAGTGCAGATAACGAGTCGAGATGGTGGGAGAGATCTTTTTCACGTAGCAAGCGGGTCAGAGCCCAAGGGAAGAACGAAGAAAGAAGGATGAAAGGTGAAAAAAGAAGAGTAAGAGTCTCTCTCTCTCTCTCTCTCTCATATGGAAATCACGAAGGAGTTGGTTCACTTCGATCCCTTGACGACCTTCGGCCCGTTTTCATCCCTTTTCTGGTAGCGACTTGAACCATCCCCTTTTTCTCATTCTCTCTCCCCTTCTTTTTTTCCCCCCTGTACGCGTTCACCATCTCATTCTATCTCCCTTGACACGCAAGCGTGTTACTTTTATCATTTAATTGAACGCGCTCCGAGGAGGTAGGGTCTGATAATGTTAAAGGTAGACCTTATAGATTTTTGAATAAATACATAACAGAGAAAAATCTTTGTATTTTTATTTTGGACGAAAGATATTGATTTAGATTTATCTATCTATCTGTCTTAAGAATTCTCGACTTTCTTCTCTTTTTCTTTATTTCAAGAGCAACAATCTATCGACTTATAGCCAACATAAAAAATGTCATCCATGAAAAGAAAGAAAGAGAAAGATTGAACATGAAAGAATGTGTGACGGACTAAAACCTTTTTCTTTTCATTGTCTCGGTACTCTCCCATCGAGCAACTCAGACAAGAGAGAGAAAGAGAGAAGAGAGAGGAGAGAGAGAGAGAGAAAGAGAGAGAGAAAGAGGTCAAGAGTTCCTTCTTCAACTTTATCTATTCGTGGCTTTCTACCCGAACGCTCTTCAACTAACGAACGGTACCACACCAAAGTACCACGATCGTACAGGTAAGACTATCAACCAATGTGCTCTTCTCTCCTTATTATTTCCCTCGATAGGCGAGAAAAGTAGAAAGATAGAGAGAGAGAGAGAGAGAGAGAGATGCAAGTATCGTAAAGTTTTTTTATTATCCTAAAAAGATACGTATTGCATCAAAATTATATGTCTTCTTTTCTTATATAAAAGATGATTTATTTCCTCTCGAATCTCTTAATCGATCTCATCTTTCATCGATTTCCAATAAATCCTTCCTCATCTTCTTCTTTAATACCGAAAGATAAATCTCGAAAGTATTCTACGAGTAATCATAGCAAATATCGTATCGTTTAGGAAAATCGTCGGTCTCGTTTACGAGACTCGTATCTACGTCATATCTATATAGATAGATATATGTGTGTTGTTTGTTTTCGTGTACATACGTACATACATATATCTTCACACATACACACACAGTTATCTTCTATCTTGCCTTGGTACGATATCCTTACGTAGGGAAAAGTTTTCATCGAAGCTAGAAGAAATTTTCTTTCGATATTAGAAAAAAACAAATAAGTAAGTAAGTAAGTAAGTAAGTAAATAAGTACGTAAGTAAAGTAAGTAAGCAAAGTAAGTAACTACTAAGGTATGATAGTGAATTTCCTTCTGGAAGCCTAAGGCAAACTGGCTTTAGATATAACGCGAATACTTTCGTAGTCATCGAAGAAGAGAGTGGAGAAGGTTCAGAGTAGAAGAGGGTGAATTTGCTTCCACGGAACAAGGCTAGTAAGACCTTATTAAATATGCGAGTATGCAGACTGCAGCAGACTAGAGCAAAACTCAAGTGAATATATACATATATTATATGTACTATACTTATATATATATATACATGTGTGTGTGTATATGTTCGAAATGCCAAGAATACACGCACGCACGTGCACACAAACACATATATATATATGTACATGTACAGGTGCCTACAGGAGACTCGTAAAATATGTTCCTCGTCTAACGATCTCGTCTACTCTCTTAACTAGTTTAAAAATGTTTCGAGATTCAACTTTCGTATATACACACATATACAAACATATATATGTATATATTATATCTAATTCCACTCGTTGAACTTTTTCAAAAAGAATTCTTTAATATGTTCTATGTATTCTTCGTCCAAAGAAATTGGACGGAATAAATCATATAGGAATTCATAGTCATTGCTAGAGAAGGAATTTAGAATGCAGTAAAAAGAAAAAAAATGAAAAGAGAGAGAGAGAAAAAAATATTAATCACGCGCTTGGAAGATTGAACAGGGGAGTTCGATTAAGTTCTCCTTATGTACCGGACGTGAACGAGGAAACTCTTAGAATACGATATAATAGATTGAAAGGAAGAGAGAAATAGAGAGAGATAAAGAGAGAGAGAGAGAGAGAAAGTGAAAAAGAGAGATGAATTGACCTGAGTCAAAACTAATATCTACTACAATCTTTATTATGCATTAATTTTATTTATATTATATTTTTATTTTATATTACTAGTCAAATATATATATATATATATATATATATATATATATATATATATATATATATATATAAATTTTGTAGCAAAGTTCATTGATCTTTTTAAAAAGTCTCGACAAATTTCTTCTTCTTACTATCAAATCAAAATCAAATAGATTACGAATAATTTAAAATATTCTTTTGTTTGTTTGAACTCGAGCGAATTAAAAAAGAAAAAGAAAAAAAAAAAAAGAGAAGTAAAAGAAGAAAATCAAGGGAAAATTATACGAAAGTAGAGAAAGTGAATGTCAAAAGTAAGATAGGAAACGAAGAGAAGAAGAGAGGGTTGAGGGAGAGAGAGAGAGAGAGAGAGAGAGAGAGAGAGAGAGAGAGAGAGAGAGAGAGAGAGAGAGAGAGAGAGAGAGAGGGAAATCTCTTTGAGGAATAAGTACCTAGACTAGGAGAGGAAGAGTGAAGGCAGGTTGGTTAGAGGATAGCCGGCCGACTTCCGCGACACTTTGCTTTAGCAAGCCTGGACTACGTTATATAGCAAGGAACCCAAGCTAGACTGCTAATTACTGCGCGGGAAGTTGGTCTTGATTTCTTGGGCAACTCATTAATCTTAATTAACACTAGCTAAGTCTGGGATATTTAGATATACCCGATGTTTAGAAAGATAGAAAGAGATAGAAAGAGAGAGAGAGAGAGAGAGAGAGGGAAAGACAAACGTATCTAGTTACAAAACTCACTACTTGCTACTAAATAACACATATATATATATATATATATACGCTCTTTTTATCGTAAAATTTTTACTTAAACTTTTTATAAATACTTGTAGCTTATAAAAAAAAAAGAAAAATACTTTAATTATTTAAGAGCCAACAAATTATCCGATCGTTATTCACGTTCACGTTATTTTAACAAAAATGTATATTAAATAAATAAATTTTTATACATCGAAGTGTATCGATTTATTTCTTTTCTTTTTTTTTTATTTGAGAAAGAGAAAGAGTTAGAGTAAAACTTCAAGGGGGAGGAAAAAAAAATTATACCTCGTTTGGTCTTAATCGTATATATTTTCACTTGTTAATTTTTCCTAAATAAATAATGTCTTTCTTCTTTGTCGTATTTTTTTTTCAAAAGTTAAACCAATTATAAGTTGAATCTAAGCCATATTCCGTGTTATCGTGTTTCTTAGTTCACGATATCTATCTTGGTCTAACACAATAGCCTGAAAGATTTACCGAAGTACACGAACGTATTTTATTAATACGTCTTTCCGTCAAGAAACTTTGCCTGCCTGGTCTATTCGCCTTCAGACATATTACCTAATATATATATATATATATATATATATATATATACACTCGAGATTTCGTGCGATTTCACGAGACCGTTCTGTGCTTCGATCCGAACGAAACGGATGTAAATATATATTCGTCTATCAATGCGCTTTTGTTTTTATACCAAATAAATCTAATCTGTGACTATCAAACATGACAAAAAAAGAAAAGAAAAAGAAAAAGAAAAAAAAATATAATAAAACAGGATAAAAGAGATATACAACGCAAGGAGGAATAAAAAGAAACAAGTGAGATGAACTTATGCCACGAATATTGCGAGATACGACAGAGGGGAAAGAGAAATTGGGCAAAAATTTAATTGCAACCCATTGAGCGACAGAAATAACGTGATTACAAACGTACGTATTTCACAAAAATAATAATAATAATAATAATAATAATAAACTTAAAACGGAGAGAGGGGAGAGGGAGAGAGAGAACAAAAAACGAATTAAAATAAAATAAAAAAAGAAGAAAGTTTTATCGAACATATTTTCATAACCCGTGTTTTTCATCGTGAGACAGAGTTTGATTAAGGAAAAAAAAAAAAAAAAAGAGAGAAATAAAAAAAAATAATAATAAAAAAGAGAGAAAGAAAGAAAGAAAGAAAGAAAGAAAAAAATAACTATGCAATAAAGGCATTGTTACGTATCTCGTTTAAATCATTACCACGTCCTCGTCTCGGAATATTTTTCCCCGAGAAAACGTATACGATATTACATTTGCGGTCGTACTTACTAGTGCGTTTTTCACGACTTTATCCTCATCGTCTAGGATTACTCGTAGTAATCGAGGTCGTACGGATTTCTGACTCAATTCGAATAGCAAGAGAGAGAAAAAGAGAGAGAGAGAGAGTGAGAGAGAGAGAAAGAGAGGGAAAGAAGAAGAAGAAGAAGAAGAAAAGTAGAGATTTAAAGGGAATCACGAATGACGAGAGAAGGGAAAAGGGCGTTTCAGGATCAATATGACGTGAAATGGAACGATAAGAGATCCCGAGGATAAAATTACGAGCGTGATACAATGTCTTTGTGTGTGAGAAATATAGATAGAGGTAAAGAGATGGATAGAAATACCTCTAACTTACACAAATACATATAGACACACACACACACACATTCGATAATACTGAAACTTGGTATAAATCGATACTAGTAAGTTCGTGCGTTTAAATCCGATCTTGTTGATAGGAAACGATACGCATAGGTTACGAACGAACCTAACCAAAATCCAAATCGTTATTACTATGGGCCTCGTCTCGACGAGGAGAAAAAAAAGGGTCTTCTTTATTGCAAACAATAAAGTCTAGAGTCACGAATTATTTTATTGTCTTTTTTTGTTTATTTCTTTTTTTCTCCCCTACCTCGCAGCATGAATTTTGATGCATCTCTTGTAAATATTAATGAAAGAAAAAAAGAAACAAAAAAAAAAAAAAAGAAAATAAAATCAAATAAAGAGAAAAAAATTATATATTTTGGAGGGGAAAATTTCGTAAGGAA